>NW_017670271.1:1324246-1327273 GCF_001879085.1 Nicotiana attenuata
AAAGGCATCATCCTCATAGCGGGAAGACACCATGCCATGGCCTAAGGATCCCTCAAATTTGCATATCATTATTCAAAGGCGTCATGGTTCAGATGCACCATCTTCATGGCCCGAGAAAACCATCTCATGGCCTGCAAATCCCTCACTAAACAATTCATGGCCCAGGACACCATGGTCCAAGGACGTCATCCTTAACCGTCCAAAGACAACCTTCATAGTCCAAAAGGGAATCTGCATCATGTTTAAACTTCGCACAAATACATGTTTGTAGCAATCTCTTTATCAGCAGGTGACCAACAATCATCTGCTATCCTAGCAGAAGCGACCTCGCTCCAGTTCCTTCAAACTGTCTCAAACCTTAACCGCTCTCGCACCTCGTGTCCGTTCTTGCAATGACTTCATCGGTATATTCCGCCAATGAATCCACAACTACACATGGCCTGATTCCTGTAAAACCAGGGATATGTAGGCAACTCAAGATCGGAGTCCGGCCTCTATCTTTCAAAAGATCCCATTCGGTCAAAATTGGCCATTATTTCTTTACCCGAAAACTCTTTCATCCTTCCCGGGTAAAGAGGGGCAGCTGTTGATATCCAATTTTTTCCCATATATTTTTAATACATATATATACTTTCAAATAGTACATATGCATTTATAAGCATGCATAAGCATTTTTTTATAATAATTTTACTATAGTTTTAAGAGCTCCAAAAATCAATTTATTTCTTCTCTTTTATTTTATAAAATATCCAGTCATTATCCTTCAAATTATTATTGTGGTGACTTAGTCATCTAAAATATTTACTTATTCCAAAATAGTGTTTAAACATTTTCAGCGTATTTTTTGTAATTATATTTACGTTTTTAGGCTAAATTGCACATCTTCGCAATAATAGCCCTACTAATGCATAATTACATTCTTGATGCAAAAAATGGTCTTTTATATTTTTAAAATGTTAAATAACTATTTTAAATCATTTTTAGTACACGAAAATATTTTTTGGAGATCATTTATTATTTTTATAAATTATATAGTATTAAAAATGGCTATTTAAAATCTGGCCTATTTTTTTTATTTCAATTTCAGCCCCAATTACCAGCCCAATCCCAATTAAAATTACACATGCCAAACCCAGAAACCCCAGGCCCAAACCCCTACCTAACCCGACCTAATTCTTGTTAAATCCAGGCCGTTGATCAATTTTGATCAACGACCCGGATTAAACCTTGCCTTAATTAACCTAAGTAACCCCTTCCCCAAACCCCTCTAACCTAATTCATTTCCCACCTTACACCGCCGTCACTTAATCCTCTCTGCTCTCAAACGCTCTCAACCTAAACCCTAATCTCCAAACGCCGTCGCTCATCTACGGCTATCTCCGGTGGCTTCTCGCCACCTCCCAGGCCTCCAATGGCCTCTATCATGTTAACTTTGCCATCTCCAGGTCCCTCAAGGGACCAGGGCTAGTTGACTTGCATCTATGACTCCTCTCTCGCCTGTTTCAGGTCATTCCGGTGTGATTCCGAGTGAGATCGTCCTATATTAGCTACGGTCTATGGTTTCTAAGCAGGTTTCTTCATCTCTGTATGGTTCTCTTCGAAACCCTAATTTCTTTTCTAAACCTCTTAGATTTGTATAGATCTAAGATAATTTGGGTTTGTTTCATGTGAGTTTTACAACAGCCTTAAGATTCTTTACAAGACTCGTATGATTTTCAAGTGATTTTCATCTTTTTCTAAAACTAGGGTTTCTGCCTGCTACAACCTTAGCCCGTTTGTACTGAAAACCCTAATTTGTGGGGTTCTTCGTTTGTTTCTGGATATTGGTACATTCGATTGTGCTCTTGCTTTGAGTTCTTGTGATTTCTCGTGATTTTCTTGTCCTAATATGTTTCTACTGAATTGCTTAGTTCAACGCTTTCACTGATTCTATATGCTTGATCTTTCTCATTGAATCAGTGTCGTTTAACTATGTGTTTTGTCTAAGCTATGTGAAATCCTGACTATTCATGTTCTACCTTATTTTATATGCTAAGCATGTTGCCTCTTTCATGACTTTCTGAACCCTTGATTACTCTGAATCCCTTATTTCCTGGTTTAGTTTGAACACCTTCCATTTAACCCTTGATTCTTACCTCTCTATTCGATTTGACTGGATTGCTTGCCTTAATTGATTTTCCCCTGCCTTGTTTGTATTCCGCTGATTATTACTGACTTGTTTCCTTAATTAAATTGTTGTTCATTTACCCCTAATTACCTATTCTATACCTAAATTTTACTTGATTCTTTTTCTTAAATACTTAGCATGTTTTACCGTTGATTTAACCGTCCCTTGATTAAGGGAAAGACTTTGCTGATTTACGTGTGACTTCCCTGATTTACTACTTAATTGATCTCTTACCTTATTTGTCAAGCTTTTGATTGCTATATAAACCCCTCTCTCACTTTAAGTTCTGGACACACAACGAACACTAGTTCAAAAACTCTCTCTTATACTTAAAGCTTTCTTCTCTTTTCTGTCACTTGCTACTTCCATTGAACTAGCCGGCTGTAAGCCAAGGCTAGTTATTGCACTACGCTGCTCTATACTTTGTGTCTGCTCTCCTTAATTGGTGTGTCTCTAATTAAGTTTTGAGAATCAAACCCTATGTGTATTATCCCTGCACTAGTTCATCAATTGTGATTTCAACTTGTATTCATGTTTATTTCTTTGCTCAGCATGTCTAAAACTTTGTCCTGTTCAATGCATGTTTTATACTCTGCACTCCTTCCTGTTTAGTTCTTCACTTGGCATGTCTAAACTATATGTTTAATCCTATTCAAGATAGGCCAATTGTTATCTATGTCCTGACTATTTATTGAGTCTTTAAGATCCAAAGTGTTGCATGCAGTTTGTGACTGTATGTTTCTCCTTTTCCTATCTTTGTACCCTAAGGTGATTCTTATGTGCCACAATCCCTTTACCCCATGTGGAGTTCTGTTTGTTAAGTGTTCTGAATGACTCTTATGACCAATTGATTGTCTGCT
>NW_017670271.1:1329083-1351583 GCF_001879085.1 Nicotiana attenuata
AATATGACTTGTGTGCAAAATTTGAGGTCAATCGAACGTGATTTGATAGGTTTCGGCATCAAATATAGAAGTTTGAAATTCTAAAGTTCATTAACCTTGAATTGGAGTGCGATTCATGGTTTTAGCATTGTTTGATGTGATTTGAGGCCTCAAGCAGGTCCGTGTTATGTTATGGGACTGGTTGGTGTGATTGGATGGGGTCCCGGGGGCCTCGGGTTTGTTTCGGGGTGATTTCGAATCATTTCGGGCTGTTTTGCAATAGCTGATGCTGGTATCTGGTGTTATTCTTCGCGTTCGCGAAGAAGGATTTGGCTTCAGGGACTTTGTTCTTCGCGTTCGTGAAGGGGTCCTCGCGTTCGCGAAGAACGAAATCTCTGTTGCACAGGTCTGACTTCGGAGGCTCATATATCGCAATCTATACAGAATTTGGAGATGATCCAAAAATATAAGTTGCAGCCCTTTGTGTCTAGTTTTCAGAAAGGTAAATTATTTAGCATTTGGAGTTTTGTACAAAGTGTTATGGCCATTATACTAGAGGCTGTCTGAGAAGAGTTTGAAAAATAGTTTTTTGGAATTTTCTTCTTCGTGAACGCGACGGGTCTCTCGCGAACACGAAGAAGAGTCGTCTGGGCAGTGTATAAGTGTAAAGAAATGGCTTTGGCTCATTTCATCTCATTTCCTCCATGGGAGCCGACCTAGGAGTGATTTTGGAGCTCCATTTTCATCATCCATGTCATGGTAAGTGATTCCACCTATTGCAAGTTAATTACTTGGATTATATCTAGATTTTAACATGTAAAATCATGGGAAATTGGTGAAAATTGGGGTTTTGAAGAAAAACCTAGAAATTTGGTATTCTTGGATTTTGACCACGATTTGGGCACGAAATTGGGAGTAAATTATATATTTGAGTTCGTGAGGTTATGGGTAGACTTTATCTTCGAAAAATTTCGAAATCCGGGCACGTGGGCCCGATGGCAATTTTGTCAACTTTTTGATCGGGGTTAGGAATTGTTATAAATTGGATTGTAATGAGTAATTTATCATATATTAATGGGTTTACATAATTATTGGCTAGTTTTGGAGCAATGGGCATCAATTTGAGTTTTCGGAAGGGTATGGAATAACAGTTATACAACTTCGGAGCGAGGTGAGTCTCCTTTCTAACCTTGTAAGGGGGAATTGTGCCCATAGGTAGGGAATTGCGTCGCATGTATGGTACGCGAGCTGGGTGATTGTTTATTTAAATTTGACCGCGTCGCATGTATGATTCGCGAGCGGGGTAATAGATGCATCCATGGTTCGTGCCGCTCGACCCTCGGCAGTGCACATTTTTCATTTATGTTGGATCGGGCCGTACGACCTCGGTATGAGTTGCGCATGTTTGAATCGCTTGTCTTGAGATTTATTGATATTGCCATATGCTCTCCCCGACTTGATATAATTGTAAATTAATTGATTATGAATCCGGAGACTTTAAATAAAAAGGAACTTTTACTTGTTTAGTAGTTCATTTGAATCTACTATTGTCCTTAATAAATTCGTGTGTCATCGCTTTAGTGATATTATTATTTGACCATTAGTAAGTGTCGAAGTTGCCATCTCGTCTCTACTTCTTCGAGATTAGACGGGATACTTACTGAATACACGTTGTTTTCGTACTCATGCTACACTTGCTGTGCATTTTGTTGCATAGGTACAGGTATTTCTATTGGCCCATTGGGCGTAGCAGCACGGGCGACCCGGAGACTAGGTGAGCTGTATTTCCTCGAGGCGACCCGCAGCTAGTATAGTCTCTCTCTCAGAATTGTATTTACTTTCTGTCCAATTGTGTTCCGGACAGCTGTTGTACTTTATTCAAATTCTTAGAAATTGCTCATGCACTTGTGACACCGGGTTCTGGGACGGTTACGAAGTATTTTGTATTAATTGCTTATCATTTAATGTGAATTGAAGCAATTATCTTTTATTTGGAAAATTTGGAGGAAAATCATAGATTTCAAGAGTATTAAATAGAGTATTAAAACGAAAATTTAATTAAGTATTTTGGTTGGCTTGCCTGACAGTGGTGTCCGGCGCCATCAAGACCATTAGTGGATTTTGGGTCGTGACAACATGGTATCAGAGCACTAGGTTCCCTTAGGTCTCACGAGTCATGAGCAAGTCTAGTAGAGTCTCGTGGATCGGTATGGAGACGCCTATACTTATCTTCGACAGGCTACAGGGCTGTTAGGAGCACTTCCCTTCTTGATTCCTCATCGTGCGATTTGATTCCCTTTAAGGCTCATGCCTTCATTTCCTTTCCATTCAATCTTATGCGATGCGAAACGCTGGTCATGAATCGGCGAGTGAGTAATTTTAATGGTACTACGAATGTAGTGCGGGATGTTTCTCCCTGCGTGGTTGTTTGAGCTATTGTCGCAGCCTTGTGGAAGGATATTCTATCGTTTCAGCTCAGTAGCCGTACTTCTGGGAGCTCTGGGACTAGGCACAAGTTGCCATGATGCTTATGAATAGTGGTCGTGCAGTATTGATGTGATGGTAGGATGCTTGCCTACGCGTCGGGGCAGTGAATGACTTGAAGGGAGGTTTACTCGGTGCATGATTTAGAGAAATTGATATTTTATTTCCGGCGGAGGAAAGGCAATCGGACTAAAAATGATCAGGTTTGGGTTGATGGAGTAACGGGGCTTGGTATTTGCGAAAGTTGTGGAATTTACATCAAGGACGCGGTGCCGTCATCCTCCATTGAATGTGTTAAGTTTGCTGGTGTTATGATCTTCTTCAATTCGCCTTTAGGCAGGGTATTGTGGAATGGTGTCAGGGAACGGCTATCAGAGATCGCGGGGTGCGGTGGTTCAGGATTGAATCGGTATTTCTAGTGTGACGGCTCAAGAAAGATGATCTTCGGAAGGGTTTAAAGTAGTGGCGATCTGTTGGTGCAAGTACACAGAGATAGATATTGATTTAAGGCAACAACTGGGCGGCAAAAGGCGAGGAAGGACATGTGGGAAGTGTCATGCGGTGGTTAACTTCTAGAAGGCCAGGTGTAAGAAGTGGAGGTTGAGTAGTTTCTTGAAGAGGGAAGTTTGCCCAAAGTGGAGAGCGGCAGAGTGGCATATGGGTTCGGTGGCAAGATGACTACACCCCCCTTGAGGAAAGTTTGGAGTGATTTGGGAATTTTAGTGGACGGTGAATGGGTCTACGAGCTTAATTTAAAATATTGGCTAGCATACGGCGAGAGATTTGATACGACAGGAAGGAGTTGCTTGATGTGAAGAAGGATACAACATGACTTCGAATTGGAAAATATTATCGCACATTTAGTTGATGTCCATAAGAAGTGAATGGACTAGTACAATTGGTGAATGAGTACGGACTCAGGATGGGTTATTGAAGTCGTAGTGATTGTACCCCGTGCAGCGACGTTAGAAGATGTCGGCGCATAGTTTCCACAATGGGGTTGTCTCCGGTGAGCGGATCAACGGTCGTGTGGTTGGCGAAGCTTCTGCGAAGGATTCTACCGGCTACGATAAGGAGATCGGTCATATGAATATGGTTAATGATTCAGATTATTCATAAAGGGTTTTACAGAAGGATTTCGGGGAATTTGGCGGTTGATTGCGCAAGGTTATGTCAATAAGAGATAAAGGATCCTGGTGAATTCCAGAATTTGTGTAATAATGGTTTCAGGCTAAGTGGGAGAGTCCCACCGCCTATGATTAGGGGTTGCCTGGTTATCTACTTGCGATGTTTCTGGTTATTAGCATATTGATGGGTTATTTCAGCTACAGGAAAAGAGCATAAGTGGTAAATTGAGCAAAGGAATTGTTAGAGGTGTACTATGGTTGGCCTTATTGCCTCATGTTCAGACTTGGGGAAGAATTCAGGATTCATGCCTTGTATGGATGCGGATTTCAAAGGAAAGTGATTCTGCCGGGTGCTTCGCCGAGGGGGTATTCATGTGCTAGAAGATTTATGGAATTGATTATATTCGGGGCCGAGTCAGAGCGGGTGGCTCTCAGTAACGGTCCTAGTGGATTCAAAGGGGCAAAGCGTAGCCTAGTGATTTCGAGCCTATACGTACGGTTAAGAATCAAGCTTGGTAGCAACTTATGAGAATGGGCACAGAATGTCCTATGATGTTTTGACTTGCAGTGTAGCCTTCGGGAGGTATGAAATGGTTCGTGGGGTTTGAGACGGCATGGTCTCGTGATTCAGGGTCACTCGGGATGAGTGCGGATGGAGCATGCTATGTGTTGGATGGAGTATTATTATTTCTAAGGCAATCAAGGATAAATTGGAAGAAGATAGATTGATTAGCCATAGTTGAATTGGCATATTATTGGTGGCGATGATCAGTTCCTTCAGTGCGATTGAGTTATGCAAGTGAATGGTGGCGGCACGTGTGAGGCTTGTCGGCCGCCGTAATCGATGTTATTCAGAAGTATTCTACTGCTATGGCCTGCTATGCGTAGGCGGACTCCGGAAGGGCAGTGGTAGCTTAGACCACTACTCAGGGATTGCATATTCGACGGTTATGAGAATTCACCTGTGTGTTGCTATGGTTCTCCTGAAGTGAGATAAGTGAAGAGTTTATATGATGAAGTGTTAATCCAATTGTGGTTACGGATCTATGATGTAAGATCGTGTTCTATCGTATGATGGCATGTTGGGTGCAGCGAGTGGCGTGGAATTCGAAGAGAGGATCAAGGTTGCAGTTCGGTGTTGACAAGGAAGTCACGAGCTCGGATGAGCAGGGAAGCAGTCTCGATGTTTAAAGTAAGTGGTATTGCTTTCAGCGTCAACTGAGATCGGTGTTTGTAAACAGGGCTTTGCATCCTTGTTAAGGATTCTTGATCGCTTTTTAGCGTTAGTGCGGCCGGGAGTTGGAGGTACAAGTCTGTTATCTGTTATGAAAGGTTGTGGGAGCGTGCCCACGGGTAGGTTGTATGAGTGTGGCATGTAGCCACTTGAGTGGTTGAAGAGTAAACCAAGTATGAGGATTGTGGCGACATCGTAAATTTGAGAATTGATTCCTGGAGGGCACTCGATTTATTGAGTTATGGACTGTGGATGATTACTCCGGTTATGATGGCCGTTCCTACGTGTTATGAGAGAGAGGGGAGTTATTATGGACCTTTGAAAGGTTATTAGCCTAGTTCAGCGCGATCAGGATCAGCTAGAAGTCTGTGGATAGATTCAAATGTGAATATGGGGCTCTATATCAGGCCAGGTGTGTTTACTTTAGTAATGCGCTCCTTATGGAGGAGTAGTCAGGGTGCTATATCGTCGTCAGATATTTCATGTAATGATACATTGCGCCGTGGGAGTTGTGAGACGGCTTGGGAAATTGCATATGTGTTGAGGTTCCGCGTAGAGATGATGTTATATGAGCAAAATGGCTCTTGAGATTCAGATCGTATATCGCATGTCACACCTCCTTTTTACACACCTACCCCGAAGGATAAAATGTATAACGGAGTTTTTCCATTTAAAGTGACATTATTCGAAATGGGATTATTTGTTTTTTTTTTCCAGAGTCGCCACTTGGGATAGGATTGGCTTTTAGTGTCCCAAGTCACCGGTTTAACTTGAATCCCAAATCGAGGAAAATTTCGACTTCCCAGTTGGAGTCTGCGAACCAGAAATTCTGAATAAGGAATTTTGTTGACCCGAGGGAAGGTGTTAGGCACCCCCGGATCCCGTGGTTCTAGCACGGTCGCTTAAATTATTATAATTGGCTAAACATCTGATTTAATACGTGTTTTAACTTATGTGCTTTTAACTTTAAACCGCTTTTAAAATTATTTTTTAAAGAGAATTGCAACGTCGTGAAAACGTGTCTCGAACCACGTCACATAAATACACCCGTGGTTTTTGACGCATTTCGACTTCGTTGAGATTTGGATTTGGGTCACATAAATGTGCACCCGAATTTAGGAAGGTAATATTATTTAAATAACGTGCCTAAAGCAACTAGCGTATTATTAATTGTGCGGGAGGCCATGAAATTCGCTAAATGGCACGTCTTGAATTATTCTTCTTAAACCAAGAGGTTGTATATATTTTAGTGTCATTTTTATGTCTGTTAATTCTACAACACACTCGTGTGTTACTGTACCCTAACTGAAGTAGGCGTAAATTAATCATAAAATGCCACCAACAATTTACATTTACTCAATTTAATAAAGTTGAACATATGCTAAACAATCTAAAACAAATTCAACTCTAAACTCTTAGTTGGCACAAGAATGGAATTCCACTGATCTTTAGAAGGAAGGCCGGTTAAAAATTACCGATTCATCAACATAGGACATAGCACATATTTATTTGATCCCGAATCGGCAAGGAGCATGCTTAATTCTGCAATTTGGATGCCAAAATAATTTGCAGTAAAGGAACTAACATGCAATTCTTGGCCTCTTGCCTCTAAATTCCGAACAGCAAAGATCTCTAACAACAGAATCCCAATATCACAAATACATTTCAATATCTCCTAATTAAATCTAGTAATCAAATACTTCATGGCTCAACAAAAATAACAATCACATGAGTTTAAGGAGAAAGAAGAGACAAACTCACGTTTATAGTAACCAAGCGTATGCTAAAATTCATGATTTCTGTAAATTGAAGGGAGATTACATTAATTAAAAGCTGGCTCGTACCTTAAGTTTCAACAACATACAACAATAACAACTAGACATCTATGGAATTCAGCTAGTGCCGGAACAGCAACATGAACTTCAGATTTCATTTCAGATGAAGTCCTTGAACCATAGGACCAAAACTTCACCGGAAACCTCGAATAGAAACTATGAACCAGACTCGAAACTCGCCGGAACTGTGACCAAACTCAACGACGGCCTCATCGCAAACTCAAACCACTCGAACAAACTCTATTTTGAAGAGCGGAGATCCGAAACTTGGAAAGACGAAACAGATTTTTATATGTTCTGTTTTATGGTTGCTCAAGCTTTTCTTAAAGGGCTGCTGGTTTTTGTTTCAGGTTGAAAAAGAAGCTTTCATGGTTGGTTTTTGAGCTGATTTTGTGAGTTTCTACATGGTTTGAGGGAATGGAGAAGAAGGGGAAAAGCTGCCCTCCCCCCTCTCGTTAGGGATCTGATGTATATGGAAAAATCTGACAATGTGTAGGGGGTGTTGTGTGGGGGAGTATTTTTGGAGAAGGTCTTATCTAGGGGAATATCTTGGGGGAAATATTTTTGGGGGAAGGTCTTATGTGGGGAATATTTTGGGGGAAGGTCTTATGTTGGGAATATTTTTGGGGAAATATTTTTGGGGGGAAAGTCTCATGTGGGAGAAGGTTCTTCCAACTCTTCTTTTTTATTCCCAATTTTCTTTTTATATATCTCTCTCTTCTTCTTTTTTTTTTTAATTAAAAGCCCTAGAATTAAGAATCCTAGAAATATAGAATTATACTAATTATAAAAGCTACTTAATCCTAAATTAATAAAAGGAAAAAGTGTAAAAATGAAGTATTTTTTGTGATTTTCGAATTTTTATAAAGCAAATAATTACTGATTAATTCTTAAAATGTAAAAACAAATCCTAAATGAAATGCATGATATTTTGGTATTTTCATGATTTTAACAAAACTTAAACATGCAAAAAAAAAATGCAAACAATTAATAAAAATCTATAAAAATTCCTAAAAATGGTAAATAATTAAGAAAAAATCTTTTTTTCTTGGATTTTGTAGGAGTATTCCATATAGGGCAAAAATCACGTGCTTACATCGCACACCAGTTGTGCTTGAGTTTTGTAGCCTATGGCACTATATGTCTCCCCAGGGATGGTATTATGCACTTAGAGTGCTGGTGACCGATATTCGGCATTTTGTTGTAATGAGCAATTTAGCTCGATGTATACTTCCTCATGTTAAATCTATGTGTGGATCGGGTGGCACGCCGCCATGGATATGTTATTTGGATCGGGTTGCACACCGCAACAGCGAGACGTTGAGTACAGTTTCCCGTATTTGTTTTTATGTGTTTTGTTTCCTCTTTTCCTGAGAGGAACTTATATTATCTGTGTGCCCGCGTCGCATGTATGATTCGCGAGCGGGGTAATTGGATTTCGTTTTCAGAGTGTATTTTTTTCTTTGTATTGCGTTCGAATTGGTAGCCTATTGGCACGTTGTGGCATCATATGAGACTTTTGACCATGTCCGGGGTGGCTTATTGCCTGAGCAGTACGTACTGGGTGAGACGAGATCATTGGACTTAGGATCAGTGCAATATGAGTATGTGAAGTATATTAAAGAGCAAAGGCCATTATTTGGCTCAGAAAGAGGTGATGGTTCTTGGCAGTGTATAGACCCTATGAATCGTTGATTCGACAGTTGGTTATGAATTCCTACACATCTCTTCCATCGTGGCGGTATTGTAAGAGTTAGAGCAAGACCTACGTAGGTCATGAGGTGCAATGGGAGCATCAGATTCGTGGAATTTCGATTTGTTCGATCAGAGGATGTTATTATGGTCCTGTGAGTAAAGTGGTGCAAAGTGTGAATTCAGCTAAGATAGGCAGACATGTTTGGTGCTACGTGTAGCTATTGATACGGTGAGCGTATGTTTGAACAGGCCTGGTAGAGAATTTCGGATGATGAAATTGGGCTCTAAGGCTTATTTGCTTAAGTGAGAAAGGATATCTTCAGATTGACTAAGTTAGGGCGCCCAGCTGAGTTGTGGTAGCACGGGTAGGTGCTCGAGGTGTTAAACAGTGATTCCAGACAACCCCAACACAGTTCCTAGCACGTTTGAGGACGAACGTATGTTTAAGTGGGAGAGGATGTAACGACCGGACCGGTCGTTTTGAGCTCTAGCGCGCCGTTCAGCCGTTTGAAGCCATGAGCAGCTTCAATTCAGGCATTATGACTTGTACGCGTGGTCAGAATTGAATTTCGGGGAATTCGGAGTTGATTTGGAAAGAGAATTCTTATTTCGGAAGCTTTAAGTTGAGAAAATTGACTAGGATTGAATTTCAGAGTAAACGACCTCAGAATCGGGATTCGAAGGTTCCAACAGCTACGTAGGATGATTTCGGACTTGGGCATATGCCCGAATCGGGTTTTGAAAGACCATGGAACGTTTCAGCACCTATTGTGGAAGTTGGCATTTTTGAATGAATTTCATAAGTTTGGGTTGAAGTGCATTTTAGTGTTATCGATGTCAGTTTGGGACTCCGAGTCTGCGAATAGCTCCGTATGGTGATTCTGGTGTTAGGAGCGCGATCGAAAGTGAATTCGGAGGTCCGTGGGTCATTTTGGAGTCATTTGGCTAAAGATAGAAATTTGAAGGTTTTTGAGGAGTTTGACCGGAAGTGGACTTTTTGATATCGGGGTCGGATTCCGATTCCAGAAGTTGGAGTAGGTCTGTAATGTCGAATATGACTTGTGTGCAAAACGTGAGGTCAATCGGGCCTGATTTGATAGGTTTCGGCATCAAATGTAGAAGTTTGAAATTCTAAAGTTCATTAACCTTGAATTGGGTGCGATTCATGGTTTTAGCGTTGTTTGATGTGATTTGAGGCCTCGAGCAGGTCCGTGTTATGTTATGGGACTGGTTGGTGTGATTGAATGGGGTCCCGGGGGCCTCGGGTTTGTTTCGGGGTAATTTCGGATTATTTCGGGCTGTTTTGCAATAGCTGATGCTGGTATCTGGTGTTGTTCTTCGCGTTCGCGAAGAAGGATTTGGCTTCAGGGACTTTGTTATTCGCGTTTGCGAAGAACGAAATCTTTGTTGCGCAGGTCTGACTTCGGAGGCTCATATATCGCAATCTATACAGAATGGAGATGATCCAAAAATGTAAGTTGCAGCCCTTTGTGTCTAGTTTTCAGAAAGGTAAATTATTTAGCAGTTGGAGTTTTGTACAAAGATCTATGGCCATTATACTAGATGTTGTCTGAGAAGAGTTTAAAAAATGGTTTTTTGAAATTTTCTTCTTCGCGAACACGACGGGTCTCTCGCGAACGCGAAGAAGAGTCGTCTGGGCAGTGTATAAGTGTAAAGAAATGGCTTTGGCTCATTTCATCTCATTTCCTCCATGGGAGCCGACCTAGGAGCGATTTTGGTGCTCCATTTTCATCATCCATGTCATGGTAAGTGATTCCACCTATTGCAAGTTAATTACTTGGATTATATCTAGATTTTAACATGGAAAATCATGGGAAATTAGTGAAAATTGGGGTTTTGAAGAAAAACCTAGAAATTTGGTATTCTTGGATTTTGACCACGATTTGGACACGAAACTGGGAGTAAATTATATATTTGAGTTCGTGAGCTTATGGGTAGATTTTATCTTCGAAAAATTTCGAAATCCGGGCACGTGGGCAATTTTGTCAACTTTTCGATCGGGGTTAGGAATTATTATAAATTGGATTGTAATGAGTAACTTATCATATATTAATGAGTTTACATAATTATTGGCTAGTTTTGGAGCAATGGGCATCAATTTGAGTTTTCGGAAGGGTATGGAATAACGGTTATGCAACTTCGGAGCGAGGTGAGTCTCCTTTCTAACCTTGTAAGAGGGAATTGTGCCCATAGGTGAAATAAATGGTTATGTGCTCCTATTTTTGGGGGCTACGTACGCACGAGGTGACGAGAGTCCGTGCGTAGCTACTAGCCTATGTCCGGGTTGTCTAGGTTTACATCATGCCTTGTTGATATTACTGTCGATTTACATTTATTGTTTACCTTGAGAAGAAGCAAGATTTAAGTTGAGCAATAATTGTCTTGAAAGAATTGAAATTTGAAGAATTTAAGATTTAAAAGGTTCCATTTGAACTTCGTAATTTCGAAAAGAATTGAGGAATATTATAATAGCTTAAGAAATTTATGGGTAACCGCGTCGCTTGTATGTTTCGCGAGCGGGGTAATTTACTCAGAAAGTTTCAAGATGAATGTCCATTATTTTGAAAAGAATCAAGAAAGAGATATGACTTAAATGTTAAATTTATATTTGACCGCGTCGCAGGTATGGTTCGCGAGCGAGGTAATTTCTTAAATTTATATTTGATCGCATCGCATGTATGATTCGCGAGCGGGGACCCCTTGCATGTAGATTCACGAGTGGGGAAATAGATGCATCTATGGTTTGTGCCGTTCGACCCTCGAGTGTGCACAATTTACATTTATGTTGGATCGGGCCGAACGTCCTCGGTGGAAATTATGTGTGATAATATAACTGAAAATCCTTTTTATAATTTGTATAAATTCATCGTTGAGAGATCATTTATTTTAAATGAAGGAAGTGTTTTGCGGTTCTTTAATATTTCTGAAAGAATTGTTCAGCTATTTTCTTATTCTGAGTTTTGTTGTTATCTCTATAAATCATGCTTAACTAGAATTTCATATTATCATATTGTTGGATCACTAATAAGTGTCGGAGTCGGCCTCTCGTCACTACTTCTTCGAGGTTAGACTGGATACTTACTGGGCACGCGTTGTTTTCGTACTCATACAACACTAGCTGTGCATTTTTGTTGCACAGACACATGTATGTCTAGTGACCTAGTTGGGCGCAGCGGCATGGTTGACACGGGGACTTAGACGAGCTGCATCTTATGTGCGAATCCGCAGCCAGCAGAGTTTTCCTTAAGAGTATTGGCATTTTCTTTTCCGTCAAAATTTATATTTCGGGCAGTTATTGTATTTTATTCTATTCCTTAGTAAATGCTCATGCACTTGTGACACTGGGTTCTGGGATGATTATGAGATACTTAGTGTTGAAATTGGAAAACGTTATTACTATTCTATAAAGTTCATCTTTTACCAGTTAAATTGAATGAAATTTATGATTTCAGAAATATTAAAATGAGAATTTACTAATTATTTGGTGTTGGCTTGCCTGACGGTGGTGTCCGGCGCCATCTCGACCTTTAATGGATTTGGGTCGTGACAGATCCCATATTCACCTTTGATATTTCCAACATTCATGGGATTCAATCCCAATTTTAGTTGGTATATTAATTAATGAGAACAAGCAACGTAAGAGAATTCGTAAAAACTTTGTAGCTTTAATATTTACCCATGTAAATTCTCTTTTATTTTGCATATCATACTTAAATTAACACGCCTAAACTAATTGTGTCAACTGAATAAATTATCAATATTGATAAAGTTCAGGTTTACACCATGACATGTGAAATTATCAATAAACTCCAAGTTTATTATGATATGGGTTTTTATATCAATAGACATCCACTTTATTATGGTATTCTTTTATTTGTGTAGTACAAACGGGAGAATAAAGCGGGTAACTTTTCACATACATATTACCCCGCTACAAGCTGTAGTAATAGAAGATATTAAATCTTTCCTTTATTTATAGTCTCAATATAACCAACCGCTTTCGCGAATACTTTAGAAACTCAATTAAGTTTCTTTGAGACTTACTGCGACACAATAAATTGACATGATAATCAATTGTATTCCTCCAAAATAGTAATAATTGGCTCTTCCAAAGCTCTCAGTTAATTTGGTACTACTACATATTCATCAACATTCATATGGTGAATATCTCTTTTAAAGAGAAAGTTATACCATTATGGCCATGATCAAAATTATATGCAAGATTTGTTTCTTGCATTACTGTTATCCTTTAATAATCACATTAGCAAAATATTTTGGCGTACAATAGGTACGTGACCAATAACCATTCAAGCTATAAAAATGACATTATTTTTTTATTTTCTCTCAAACCTCCTTCTAGAGGTGAGTGTGGTATATACCACTAGCACGCTCATATTCTTCCAAAAATGAATATGTATTCGTAAATCACATGTTGTCACATTCATATCATGAATGGTGCATAATCATTTATATGTGCCTTACAAAATCTCATGTCAAATCGATGACAAACTTTACTTTCACAGAGTGAAGGATTATGTTGAGAATCCTTATTATTCTCATTACCAAAATGATGACGATTGTAATTTCGTCTATTGCCACGTCCACATCCATTGATACATTCATAGCAATAATTTTATCTTCTTTCAGACTTATCACATACTGCTATCACATTCTCTTAAGGGAATGAGAATGAAGTAAGTTCAATGGGACGGGTTTCCAATTCTTTGCCCACAATCATACATGGATTTGATCATGGCAAGACATAAAAATTTTACCACTTCGAGTGGTTATAATTTCTTACTAACTCCATTAGAGTTATAATCAAAATTTATTGTATTTGCTTATATTTAAAATCAAATTATAGAATAAAAGAGAAAAATACGGTAGATACATACCTTAAACCCAGAATTTAATCATGAAGGAAGTTCGTTGAACAATTGACAATCATTATGCTCAATCCCAAAGCTTCTACTCAATTGGTTAGAGTCTCGTGCTGATAACGTGTTATAAAATAATAAAAGAAGAAGAAGAGTATTGCAGAGAGAAGTACGGAGAGAGAATTCTTATTGATTTGTGATCAAATACAATGGAATAGGCCCCTCTATTTATATGGGAAAAGTGACTTAGCCACCAAGTAACAAACCTTAAAATCTCTCTAAAATATAGACATTCACCTTAAAAGAATTCTATTTATAACAGAAAAATAGTTTTTTGGAGTTTTTCAAATTTTTAAAAAATTCTAAAATTCATCTTCAAGTGAAAGTTAGAAATTTTATGACCAAATAGTGATTTCGAAAAAAAAATTAAAAAAATTTCCAAAAAGTGAAAAAAATTTCGGCCAAACTAAAAGAGAAAAGTATCGTTTTATTAGTTAAGTAAATATCGTCGACCCGGTTCATCAATAGGAATCGGTCCAGAAAACAAACGGATAAGCCCGTTGACGGTTGAACAGTAACCCTAAACCGGACCAGATTCTGTGTTCTTCTAACTTTTCTCCTTCCTCGCTGTGTGGAATCCGATACCAAAGCTCTTTAGCTACTCATCCATAACAATATCTTCCTCTTCGCTCACTTATTTTCCGGCCGCAATATCAAACAGGTGCTTGTTTTTCCCTTAATTGTTGATGTTTTATGTGTAATTAAGTATTTTGGCATTATATATATACATATATCAATAAGTTAGTACGATTTTACAAACAAAAACTACAACTTAATTCCAAATCCCAAACTAGCAGTAAAAACTTATCTGCATTAGGTGTTTACATCATACTAAGTGTTTATATCATGGCAATAGATGCAATACATGTGTTTTTCATATAGATATATGTATTCTCACTTTATTTTTGAACTGCAAAGGTAAATTGTATGGTTTGGTGTAAACACAGGTACAAGTATGTTTCTACTGGAATGAGTTCTCTATGTTGTTTTCACTTTATTAGGGCCAGTTGCATTCCAATAATTAATAATTAAGGTTAAACTGTATGATTTGAAGGTTATGGGTTTCCGATATTATCATCCAACCATAGCTCGTTTTAGTTATTGGGTTCACGATTAAATATTTTTACATATTTAGTGAATTTTCTCGGGTTCGAGCCGTGGAAACAACCCCTTGCAGAAATGCAGGCTAAGACTGCGTACGATAGGCCCTTATGGTCCGACCCTCCCCGGACCCCGTGCATAGCGGGAGCTTAGTGCACCGGGTTGCCTTTTTTTATTTAATGAATTTTCTAATACAGTATGAAGTTTAAGCAAAAGTTACTGGTTCATCCGAACCTGTAGCTACTTCACTACCTCTGCCCCTGATTGTATGGTTGGTGTACGCGCTCAGTACGCATAGGTATTTTCCAGTATGAGTTATGAGTTCTCTGTATCCGTTTCACTCTATTTGGGCAAGTTTCATTCCAATATTCAATAATTTGCGGGCAATTTGTGTGGGATTATCCATCTTGGTGTTCTAGATGCCACAAAGGAAATTTGAAGTCATTTGTTTCGGCCTTGCTTGAATTTGTTAGGCGTTAATTTGTGCTATTTGAATTTTGGCTTGTTTATGGTCTGGTCTTCTTTTGAAACTGACTGAAGTCTTCTTATCTGCTTATGCAGATATTCAATCTGATATAGTTGGTTGATCAAAGATTATCAAATAAACATGGAGGATTGGGGTAAGTTGATATTTCTCTATTTAATGTACGTAATTACTTTTACCGTGAAATAAAGTTAATTTCTACTGATGTTTGAAGGTATTATTACTTTATATAAGTTGTAGTATGGGCCTGCCCCTCTACCCTTCCCCGCAGATATGAGGCTTTTATCTGCGGTAGAGTGCGAACTCATGCCATGTGCCTAACCCACACATCAGAGGTCACTCTTTTACCACTAGACCAAAGCCCTGGTGTCTGAAAATCTGTATTGCTCCGACTGTCCAAAAATGTTGTCACAACCGTGTCAGATCCTCAAAAAGTACGTTACTTTTGGAGGATCTGACACGCACCTGGCGGCATGTGCGAAGAGTCCAAAGCAACATAGCTGAAAATATATTATGTTGCTATTATATTATTATACTAGTGGTTGAGCCAATGTGGCTTTATAACAAAAGATTTCTCCTTGCCATTTGTGTCTCCAATTAGCCGTGTGCTGGCACTAATTGTATTTGAACATGATTATTGAGCATTGCTCTTCTGTTTTTAGTTTCTCTCTTCCCAAATCTATAATTTGTCACTATGAGGAATTGTTGCTTCTTCTTTCCACCCTTTGGATTGCATTGATGTGTGGATTGAAGCAGTGTTGTGAAGAGCGTGAAGCGAGAAAAAGCGACAACCCCAATTTCGCTTAAAGCGAGAAGCGAAGCGTTCGCTTTTTTGAAGTGAAGCGAAAATTAAAAAAAAAATAAATTAAAATATAAGAAAGACAATAAGAACTAACAATAAAGGATATAAAAATTAGAGGTAAAAGAAAAAAAACTAGGCAGAGGAGAAAAAAAACCTGGGCAGTAAACTGGGCAATTTTTTCTTTCACCGTTAAAAATTGGCATCAATTCTGAGAAAGAACCGAAGGTAAAAAAAATAATTCGCCAGCATTTCGCTGCTTTTTGGACGTTTAAACAGTGAAAGAAAAAGAAAAAGAAGAAAAAGAAGAAGAAGAAGGAGAAAAATCAGAACATACCTGTTGTTTGAACTTGAAGTTGAAGAAGTTGATGTTTTCAGTCGATGAAGAAGAAGAAGTCGACCAGTGTCTTTAAAACCCTAGTCGCATTGCATTTGTTCGTTTAATGAAAGACCAGACCTCGTTTTTAATAAAATAGGGCTTGGTCTGTTTTAAAACACAGAAGCGGTCGCTTCTTCGCATCGCTTTCCCGCTTCTCGCTTTTTAGTGGGAAGCGGTCGCTTTTCTACACCTGAGTCGCTTCAGCAGGGTGAAGCGTGCAGCTTCTCGCTTCGCTTTGCTTCTCGCTTAAAGCGAGGAAGCGGGCGCTTTTTTAAACACTGGATTGAAGAAATGAAAACAAATAAGTTACTTTATAGCCTTAATTCCTGAAAAGGTGGAGCTACGGAGTTAAAAAGATTTTAGACTCATTAGTTTTGTGGGCAGTGTATATAAGATTGTCGCTAAACTATTAGCTAAAAGGTTGAAAATAGTTTTCAGTTATCTGACGCATAGAAGGCTTCTGTAAGGGAGAGACTAGAGAGAGATCATTGATGCAACTCCGATATAGCTAAAGAGAGTCGTGATGCTCGAGCGAACAAGGTGAAGATGGGTTAATTCACGAATTGATTATGGAGAAGGCTTATGGCCATTTTTTCCTTTGTTGTTGACTTGGGTTTCTGAGAGAAATAGGTTAGGTGGATTAGATACTGCAGTGTCAATGTCAAGTGTAAGGGTTGGAAAAGGACTATCTACTAGGAAGGAGCAGTACCTCTCTTTGGGCTATAGATTAACTCGCAGCGTGTTGGATCGAATTCAACTTTTATCATGTCCCTGTTTCCTTTTCCATTGATGATAGAGATTCTTTGGACAGAAGGAAATTTTTTTTAATGAAGTGAAACTGTGGTGCAACCTTAAATGTATGCTGTCACGGGGTTGAAGAATTTGAGGCTATAGAGAACACTTACTTTTTTTGGCACTTACATCAAGTTAGGTGTTTGTTTGGAGCTTTTCTTGTTTGGTGAGACATTTATATGGTTGTGTATGGTTATATGTTATATTTAGAGGACTTCAAGTTATTGAGAACTCCAAATTTTGTTTTTAAAAGAGATAATTTTGTATTGGAATGGCATGGGCCTGAATAGAGCAGATAGGATATAGCGGGTTCATATAGTAGATATCAACTAGTTTAGAATTGAGGCATTGTTGATTGATTGATCAGATAACATGGTTGTGATTATGCAATAAGGATCCAAGTTTACTAGGAGGGGGCGTTGATACAATTTATGGGAGGGGTGCATACTAGTGTATCATCTATGTTTCATATTTACAGGGTTTCATTCTCATCTTATCTTGGCAGAAAATAAGATGACAATGAAGACCTGATAGTGCCATTACTACTGCATTGAGAATTTTATGAGAATAAAGGCCATCCAATAACCTGCTAATGCCATAATTATTCTATTAAAAAATTTCAGTACATGCTTGTGGGTGATTAAGAACTAAAGCCACGTCACTTGAATTTATTGCTAAAGCATTTATTGGTGTACATAGTTGTGTACAAACAGTTATCACCCAAAGAAGACTCAGTGTCAAGTGTCAACTTGGATAAAAAACTGAAGGAAGTCGGTGATGAACATTAGGCATTTACTATACATATTATCTCTGTATTGAAGAACAGTGATGTTCAGTTTTCTTGACAAATTTTGATAGTTGTGAGAGACATTGTTGTTCTGTAGATATTAATAACTAGTATACGCCATTTCAGAGGATGAACAGATTCCAGATCTTCTCAAAAAGGATCAACCAAGGAGTAAATGGGATGATGAAGATGCTGAAGATAATGATATAAAGGAATCTTGGGAAGATGAAGATGAGACTACTCCGGTAGGGTTAATGAGTTATCGATTTCTGGCTTCCATATCGTGAATATCCTTGCAGTATTCTAATTGTTGAAGCATGTGTCTAATTATGCATTAATTGCCTAGAAATAGGGTGTTCGTTAAGTCTCTGAAAAAGTTCGGAAGTGTTCTTTGGATTTTCGAGTAATTCCTGACATTTACACATGTTGCTTCTATTCCTCGTATCGCTGCATGGATATGTCTATTAATAACCTCCCACAGATAGATGCAAAAGACTATATTTTGAAGGGATTATTGAGTGCATATTTTTGGCATGTTTTGCAGGCAAACCGCAAACCTGGAAGTGTAATCTGATTTGTGGTCTCTTTTGTATTTATTTTACTTGCGTATCACTTTATATGCATTGAGGCTAAGTGCATGCCATTTTTTGGATAAATTGCTTATATGCATGTATTTTATATAGTAATCCTCCAAGTAATTAAGTGAAGCTATACGAGAATGGTTCTTAAGCAAAGATCTTTTTGTATCAGACGTCTTTGCAGAGTCAAAGAAGAATTTTACTATATCATAGGTTCTAGAGGATTACTGTACCATCATAGGTTCTAGAGGATTACTGTACCATATTATTGTCTAGTGTGGTGGAGAATATTGTAGTTCTCATTTCTTTTCCTTCAAAATCTAGCTGTTCTAGTTTTACAAAGTCAGAGTTGGGGTTGCCTGGATAGATGATAGTGAAACTATGTTACAGATCCTAGAATCTTTTGTATAGATAGCCAGGTTCCCCCCTCCCCCCCTTTTACGAACTTTTGGATGTAATCACAACACTTCCTTAGTGATGGTGTTCTTAACATCAATAATATTTACCACTTCAAAGGGGGAAAAAAAACTGGGTTGCCTGGTGAAAGGCAAACTCTAAATGCCCCGGGTAATGGTAGGACTAAAGTCCTATGCGGTTAACACTTTTTTTTTTAATATTTTAAATTATTTTTTTGATGAAAGTTCATTAAAATATTGTATTATGTTTTGGGTACACACTAGTAGTGATTGCGATGTGCTCCTGCTTCACATCAATTCTTTGGTTATCATATTGTGGTGATGTCTCCTGGATGCTACTCTTTTTATGGAATGTATTCCACTTCTTGGCATTATCGACTTACATATTATGAGTTGACCCAGAAAAAAAAAGAACTTACATATTTTGAATCAGTCAGGCACCCAAACCAGAACCGCCTGTTGAGAAGGTCTCCAACAAGCCTGCTGCAAAATCTAGGGAAGAAAAAGGCAAGGAAGTATTGGTTGATAGAGAGGAGGTACCTCTGGATCCAGTAGCAGAAAAACTACGTCAACAAAGGTAAAAGCAGTTTGCATATATTGTCTTTATTAATGTTTGTTGTTCATGCTTCCTATTTAAGGTGAGAAACAGAACTCAATAATCTAGCCGATAGGATATTATCAGTGTTATTAAAAGGCATTGCTTGGTCGCTTAAAGTGATTGCAAAGCAAGAGGTTATCCCTTCATGGGTTAAACAATGTGCTTCAAAGAAGTATGCTTTCAAATAATGACGCTCTAAGTGATCACAACGAGAAACAATCGATTCGTTGAATCTCAACTTTGGAAAGTCGGATTAATATCGGCATTATCGTTTATTGGATGCTGAAATTAGTTTTATAAATTTCAATTTGGTCTTCACTGTACTAAATTCATATATGTTCGATATTTTTTATAATTCGTAAATTGTACGCTTCACTTCAAAGAAACGCGTGCTTCACTCTGCTTCCCGCTTCAAGTCCCACTCCCTTGGACCTTGTCGCTTTTTTGCGATTTTCGCTTTTAAGCACTAGAAGTTACTGTCATTCTGCAGCAACATATTAGAGTTAAAGTGGAATACATTGTGAATTCTTACTGTCGCATAATGTTTCTTTTGCTGTTATCCTAAATGCAATTGCAGTATGTCGATTGGGTGGTTATGTGTGGCTGGCAGTCTGAGCTTCCATTTTTCAAGCAATACATTCTACATTGTTTAAATGTAAATCTGTCTATCATCCTTGTATGATGAAAAGCTTAGCGGTATATTTAGCAGAAATAAGCAATTGAGATCTGCTGTACCTGATATCAGAATATGAAAGCAGTTGAAATCAGAACAAACTTTGTTCTGTGTCCTGAATTTGATTGTTGGGATAATCATGTGGTCATCCTCTCTATGGACAAGATATTGCAGAACATATGAGCCGTGTGACATGTATACTTGTTACCCATCCCCAATCCTCATCTCATTTCTCCTTTACAGGCTTGTGGAAGAAGCTGATTATAGATCGACAACGGAACTGTTTGCTAAGAAAGGCGGCGATGATAAAACCCTTGATAGTGTCATTCCTAAATCTGAGAGTGATTTCGCGGAATATGCTGAGCTTATTTCTCATAAGTTGCGACCATATGAGGTTTGCTAAGTTTGCTTTATCTGTAGTTATCTCATTTGTCGATTGTTGGGGCTTCACTCAGGAATTATGCCTTATTTCTTGTAGAAAAGCTACCATTACATTGGATTGCTCAAGGATGTTATGAGACTGTCCATGACTGCATTGAATGGGCAAGACACTAACGAAGTTTCCAAGTGTGTTAATGCAATTTCTAACGAGAAGATTAAAGAAGAAAAAGAAGCGAATACGAACAAGAAGAAAATAGGTATTACTATGGCCACTTTTATATGCTTGAAATGTAAAACTGATTCGCGGTGGCAGCAGTGTTGTTAAAGGCTCATTTGAGGCGCGCTTAAGCCGTGAAGCTCAAAAGAGCTCAGGGTATGCGCTTTGCCTTACTTAGACTGTGCTTTAGCGTAGGCAAGGCACTAAAGCGAATAAGTTCTATATCTTGAATAGAATGGTACAAAATAATTAATATAATTGGCTAAAAGACATTATTAATTTTTAAGGAAATCATTATGAATGGACTTATTACTTTTTTTCTTACATTACGTATATACTTTTATTTTTTTCTTCGTTGCGCCTTTTTTAACTAAGCCCACACTTTAATTGCGCTTAAAGCCCTGATAGACCTGTGCACTTTTTAATGCTTGTTTCCATTGACAACGCTGGGTGGCAGAGATTTAAGCAGTCTCTTCTCTTTACAGGCGCGAAAAAGAAGCAGCTGCAAGTTGGTCGGGCAGACGACGATGCAGTAATTAACGCTTACGATGGTTATGATGATTATGATTTCATGTGAGAGAACTTAGCAAATCAGTGAATCAAGTTCATATTAGGCCTATTTGTTTTAACATTTCAAGTTTAGACATGTAGAGGATTTTGGATATACAAGTACAAAAATGAGAAGGATAACTCGGCCTGTATTCTATCCCAATTCTGGAGGTTTATTTAGTGTGCAAAATTCATCCTTTTATTCTTTTTATCTAAGGATAACTACAAACTTCCTCGCGTTTGCGGTTGTAATATGAACATTCCTTGTGATTTGCGATATTACGCTCAACACTAACAAGTATTGAAGCCTGTTTTGGATTTGGATAAGTTTTACTGACTTGTAATATAGTCTCATATACCAAGTAAAATTTGTCGTAAAGTTACCGAATGTATTATAGTATTCTTTTTTTAACGATTGCACCGTTAGGAGTGTACAGCCAAATCGAAAAATCGCACCAAATCGAAAAGTCAAAGCAAACCGATTAAAAAAGCAGACTAGATTTGGTTTGATTTGGTTTGGTATTGAGTAAAAAAACCCGAACCAAACCGACATATAAATATATAATTTTTATATATACTTTTAAGGTTTTACATAGAATTTTCTTTAAAAAATATCTAGAAATATTTTGGATTCTCTTGCGGGATATAATATTTAATAGAATATGAAGTGCTCCATATTTATTAACCTTAAATAATGGATTGTATGATCACTTTCTTATCAAGTGTTACTGAAATACGTCAATCTCTTTGTTCTTCTATATCATATCATATGTTAAGATCTATTAATTCTTGTATCTTTTTTCGAATATGAAGTGATTACTATTATTTAGGTATCATATTTATTTTTACGTTTAATTATTAAATTCAGTTAACTTTGAGAGTGTACATCAACGAAAATTATTGTCAGACGACTAGGAAAATAACTATTATGTGTTACTAAGAAAAATTTCCCATAAGAATATTTTAACAGATAATATGTTTGTCAATTTATATATTTTTTACTAAACATATATTTACTTATCAAAAATTTAACAAAGTAAGATTGAAATAATATTTAAGTAACAAAAAATCCGAAAACCCGACAAAACCGAACCAATCCAAACCGATATAGTTGGTTTGATTTGGTTTTGATAAGAATCGAACCAACCCGGTCCATGTACATCCCTATGCACCGTTATCTCCATAATTGATTGTAATATTAATAAAATTCTAGTCTTTTAATTATGTAATTATGAGGATGAATAGGGAATGGGAGCCTTAGCGTAGCTGGTAAAGTTGTTGTCATGTGACTAGGAGGTAGCTAACCAACTTCTAGGAGAGACATAATTGACTGCATTGATCTCGGTAGCTACACCACCTACGGATTTAAAGAACCTAAAGGATCATGAGTCATATATTCTGCGGAACNCGGGTACGCTAATCAATAAGATTAAT
>NW_017670271.1:1354083-1383964 GCF_001879085.1 Nicotiana attenuata
AGGAATCTATTTATTGATAAGAAATTGTCAGTTGTGACTTGTGATTAGGTTTGTGGTAAGTAAAAAATATTCTTTTATTTTTAACCATAGTTTGAATCCTCCGTATGAAATCGCCATTATAGGAGAGTTTTTAACCTTCAATGTAAATCTTCTGCCGACCATTTTGAATTTAGACAACCCAATGCGAATACCGGACGGATGAAAATGGGGCATTTGCATCTATACCCGCTTTTTAGGTCACCTTTTAACTTATATTCGCTTTGCAAAAAAAATTGTAAGTGTACTCATTTTTCGCGTAACTTCAGACATACTAGCCTGAAGTAGCAAAAATTTATGTCTGAAGTAATGTTTTGCCTGAAGTGTAGCAAAACTTCAGATATTTTTGCATGAAGTTTAGCCTGACTTGCAAAGGCAATCACGCAAACTTCAGTTCATAGTGCAAATGGCAAACTTCAGTTCAATACAGCTACAACATGTTTGGCTGAAGTTTTTGTTTGTAATTGCTGAACTTTAGCATTCTAGTAGCTGAAGCTTTGTTCTGTATTTGCTGAACTTCAGCATGTATTAGCTGAAACTTTGTTCTGTTTGTGATGAATTTCAGCATTCTAGGGCTGAAGTTTGTTTTATATTTGCCAAACTTCAGCATTCTTAGAGCTGAAGTTCTAAACAACAATGAATTTAATAAATCATGATTAGCAGCGATTGATGCTGTGCATTTCAAAGATTAAAGAATGAAAGATATTTTCGACATGAAAACAAGTTACTAGAGATAAATTAGAACCAAACACCAATGTGTCTGTAAAGCTAAAATATCTAAGAGGTTAAATTATTGTGAGTAAGACCAAACTGAACATAATGGGACAAGTAGATATATAAAGAGGAGGAAAAAGAGACCTGAAGTTGTTTAAACAGTGGTACAAGTTAAAACTTTTTAAAAAACTAGGTATAGGTTAAATGAGAGCGACCAAACTTTTGCAAAAAAAAAGAGCAAATAATACTTTTAGCCCGTGGGCCGAACTATTTATATTCGACATCCACAACAAATTTAAAAAATTTGTATACATATTTTTCTCTTTATTATTTTGGTAAAGTGTCATTTTCGAAAAAAGAAGCTACTTCTGCTGGTCCCACTAATGGACCTTCATGGGTCATGTCAACCAATCAGAAAATACATGCTATAGCATTCACCGTACAAAGCGTACAAGAAACAACTTCTGACGTGCAATACGAGAGAAGCTTCGTCTAAACCCGTCTCTTGTTTCACACTAAACCCGGCCCTGTCATAATATATAATGCTTCACCAACAGAGACGGAGACTAATCCACAGCAAAATATGGGTCACAAAGAGGCCGGTTCTTCTCCGGTTCTATCGGACCGGGTTCGGTTTAACGGAGTTGTGACTACGGTAACTTTAACGGCGGAAGGGAAACTCCGATGGCGGGAAAATTGCTTGTCGATTAAGAAAGAGGTTCTCGGGTTTTTAATTAAAGGTTCTAAGATTAAAATCAGAGCTGTTAAGGAGAACGGAGGTGGAATTTCCTGCGGCGGGAACACGGGAGCTACGGTGAGGAGGAGGAGTTTTAGTTTTGAGCCGTTAACTGAGGATTCTCTTCGGCTTTGGAGTCAAAAACTTCAGGAGTTCATTGATTCACTTGGTAAGTCTTTTTGAAGGTTTTTAGAATAATTATGATGATCGTCTTATATTTTAGTGTTGAGTAGTTCTGCAAGTTAATATGGCACGAGAAATAGAATATTACTAAAAAACAGGGATTAGCGATTTACAAATTTTGTAGCTAAACATAAAAATCCGTGCTAATATGCTATCAGCTACGAGCCATCTAACGAGAAGTTCGAAGCTAATTTGTTTGTAGTTCTTTATTTGAGTTACGGAGTAATGCAGTAAAAAATAGAATTTTTACTTCAGTTGCCAGTATAAAACTTTTTACGCCTTTTTTTTTTGGATAATCGTGGTGTCCGAGCCAGCTTGTGCGCACCTCGACTAATTTTAAGGTGATCAACAGCAACATGTAACTCTTTATAATAAGAGTTTTAAGTTATGTGCAGTTTTTACACCATTAGGTTAAGTTGACTTACACAAAAGGTTCATTGCAAGACCAAAAAGGGAAGTTGAAAAGCCGTTTCTCCATTATTGCTTTGTTCTTAGACATAGCGTGATCTTTTTAGCTAAGTTGCTTTCTCTCAGAAGAATGAAGCATTTCAGGCATGCTTCAGTGTGGTTCTAGTTTAAAGTGATCAATTCAGAGGAGGATCAGGATTTAAATTTAATGGGTTCAAATTGTAAGATTTTTAGCGTTGAACTCATTGTGCCGTTAAAATTATGGGTCCAAATCTAATATTTTATTGAGATTTTAATAAGTTTTTACATATATATATATATATATATAGGAGGATCAGGATTTAAATTTAATGGGTTCAAATTGTAAGATTTTTAGCGTTGAACTCATTGTACCGTTAAAATTATGGGTCCAAATCTAATATTTTATTGAGATTTTAATAAGTTTTTACATATATATATATATATATATATATATATATATATATATATATATATATATATATATATATATGTACACACACTCCATACCGAAGGTTATTGCTTCAGATGAATCCGTAGCCTCTCATCAATTCTGTAACTTTCAACAATAGTAAAAGCATAATTGTTGATGTTATTCTCCTTAATGGTTCCCTTTGTAATTTTTTATGCTTCCATGAATCTCTATGATGATATTGGTACCTGGCTTCATGGAATTTTAGGTCGGCCAAAGAGACTATTTGTATTTGTAAATCCTTATGGAGGAAAGAAATCTGCATCAAAGATTTTTATTGACAGTGTAAAGCCACTACTTGATGATGCAAATATTGACTACACAGTGCAAGGTTAGCAGAGCTGAATCTTCTTGCTATCCACTTCTAATTATTGTTTGTTAAATTACTTTTCAGTATTTAGTCATGATTTTACTCTTAACTTTGATCCTTAGAAACTAAATATCAGCTACATGCAAAGGAAGTTGCTAAATCATTGGATATTCTGAGATATGATGGAGTTGTTTGTGTCAGCGGGGATGGAATTTTGGTTGAGGTAGGTTAGTCCTTCCTATTTTTATTTATTATTCTTTTAATGGTTGGTTAGGCCTATTGTTGTGTGTTCTTACAACAACAACAAGAACAAATCCAGTGTAGGCAAGTGGGGTCTGGGGAGGGTAAAGTGTACGCAGACCTTACCCCTACCTCTAAAAGGCTGAGAGGCTGTTTCATGTAGACCCTTGTAGCCCCTCGGCTCAGGGAGGAAAAAGGGAAGGAGCAATAACAAGCACACCAAAACGAAAATACCAAACTAACACTAAGTAATGCAAACAGAAACCAAAACAATGCAACAATAAGAAATAACGGCAATCTAGAGCTTCTTTCATCATATACTTGACGAAGAAATGACTTTAACTGTTTGAGGATTGGCTAGTTATGCTCTCTAGTTATAAGCTCAGTAGATTCTTTATTTCCCAGTGAAATATGTCAAAGATGAGAGTATCATGGATACATGTAACACTTGTCCTTTCCAGTCACGGCAGTTCTTAAGGCATTGATTGATTAACTCAGATTTCAAATCCGGGGCTCAAAACCTCTAAAGTTATCAATTAAGAGAAGGGTATTGCTGGACATTTAAGCAAATGCAAGGTCCTTACAGGTTCAAAATGAAAGAGGAAAAGGCTAAGAGGATTTTCGGTTTTGCTTCCTGTATCAAGTATCCTGAAGCTAGTTACTACGGAACTTAACAAAAGATTGGTGAATCTAAGTAAATAACTTCCACTGCAAAAACAATCGAAAGATCAATTTTAGGGCACATGTATATGGCTATGTATTTTTTGTGTTTTATATGCATAGTAACATTGGGGATTCATAAAATGGAAAAATTACTAGTTAATGGTGAAGGAACATGATTTGCTCAAGCTTCTTTTTACTGAAATATCTGAGAGATGAGACTTGGAATGACTTCAAGTTTGCTCCAAATCTACATTTATGACGTCAGATCAAATGATTGAAACAGTTACGAAGCTCAAACATCTTACCTCACTCAATCTTGCATTGCAGGAGGCGTCTGCTCTGTGACACTGTTCTTATGGTTTTTCAGCTTTTTCTTCTGAGTGAATGAGATAATAAACATATTCGTGATCCTCATGGTCAATTTCTTGTTTTTTCAATTTTTAGTAGGTAGTTAATGGACTACTTGAAAGGGAGGATTGGGACTCTGCAATAAAGATGCCTCTTGGAGTAATACCTGCAGGTTTGTCTCCTCTTAATTGCTATTTACCTTCTGATAAGGACTAAGCTTGTTTTTTATATTTCGATTAGCTTTGTAGGTGAAGATGTATGTATTTTAGTATGTCGCGTAAGTATCTTGTTTACAAGTTTATACCAATAATTGCTAAACTATTGGATTATTGCTTAAGTATAATTTCCAGACTAGTAGCAAATGGTATGAGGTGCTGACGAACATTTCTATTACCTGAGATGTAGGATAGACATTCAGTCACGTGACACATCTGCAACTTTTCCGTTCTCTTTTTCTGTTAAGTGCATAAGCACTCATGCACTTGTAAATTGTGATAAGTAAACATGATCATAAAAGAGCATAACTCTTGTCTGTCACCATGTGAGAGACCTATTAACCGACTCTGAGTAAGAGAATCCCCGGAGAAGGAAGGGGACCCTCACAAACAAACTGATGAAAGAAACATAAATGGAAAAGGGGTGCACATTAAGGACATTTAAGGATAAGTGAGACACTAGACAACTTGTTCTAGTAATAAAATACTAGGTGCGCAAAGTTACCTAGTATATGTGCTGGTGGGAGGTAGCGTGTACCTGGTAGAATAGTTGAGGTACACAAGCTGGCCCAAACACCACCTTCATAAGAAAAAAGCTAGTGTCAACTAAACAATCATTCCACCTCAAGGACATTTAAGGATACTGAGATTCTATGCAACTTGTTCCAGCAAGAAAATTGTAGCGCCAACTAAAAAATCATATTAAGAGGCTGAGAATGGATCAACTTTACGCTTTAATCTTTTATTTCATTGTTTTAGTTTATGTGGCGACTGGTGAGAAACCTAGGTCTTATCTCAATCACACCATGACTGTTGTTGTTTTGTAGCGTTAGCTGAATTAAATCAGATTTGCCCCCTAATATTGCATAGCTGCCGCCTGCCGTCCACCTTAATTAGGGAAATGGAATGGGATTTTTATCAACAGAATAAGGAGTATAATTTCCCAGACATTGTAGGCTTTATGGGCAACTGTTGGTCCCCCTGCATTTGAATAACTTTTACCAGTGGAATTCGACATTTTTTTACTTTGGCATCAGGCCTAGTTTCTTTATTTGTCATAAGTTGCTAATGCCTTGGAAACCACATTCGAGAAAGATAATGCGATTGATATGTACAGTTTTATAATGTGCTTAGTGATAGTTTTCAAAAGTATGCATAGTAGAATTAGATTTTGCAATCATAATTAATATAGAGAATAATCTGTACACATATAATGAGATGCTCTGAATGTGCGGCCACCAATATTTAAGACAAAACCGTTGTTTAAGCAAGGTATATACTCTCAGCAAAAGGAACCCAGCAAGGTAACTTGTCTCAAGTTCATTCTGCAACACAGTATGTCTAATCCTGGTAAACTAGTTTTAACTGTAAGAAGATATTTGGCTTCTAACTTGTGAACCCAGAATTATCTAAAGACTATAGCATTGTCTTCTAAAGACTATAACATTGTCTGCTGGTTGGAGTTTTACAGTGTGATGTGCATGGTCGTTAGTTAAAGGAAAAGCTTGGTATGTAGTAACCCTTTCACTATTGTTATAATTGTGTGTCATATATGTTAATACAGGCACTGGAAACGGCATGGCGAAGTCTCTTCTAGATGCCGTTGGTCAATCTTGTACTGCATGCAATGCAACACTTGCTATTATTAGAGGTGGAGAATACTAGGCTTTTGAAAAAAAAATTGTGCTTTCTGCATGGTGAAGTTCTAATTACTCTTACTCAATAAGGGTAAAAAACTTTCTTTGTTTGCTTGGTTTCTTGCAGGGCACAAGCAATCACTAGATGTAGCTACTGTTTCACAGGGGCAGAACAGGTTTTTCAGTGTGCTGATGCTCGCCTGGGGTATTAAATCTTTCATTTATTCCTGTAGTTTCACCCACACTAATTTGTGTTTCACATGGTCCAGTATTTAAGTACTTAACAAAATAGACACTTAAACTTTATGTGACACACCTGGTTTTTCAGGTCTTATTGCTGATATTGATGTTGACTGAAGATTTCTTGATTTCCAGGTCTTATAGCTGATATTGATATCGAGTCTGAAAAGTATAGATGGATGGGTAGTGCTCGAATAGATTATTATGTACGTTTTCCAATCTTTTTACTTTGAGTTGTGTGATTAGACTTTACGTTTAGAACTCTATATGTCAAAATTTGATTTTGTAATAGTTTTGCTTGCTAGATATTCATTATTAACACCCCCCCCCCACCCCCCACCCCCCCACCCAACCCCTGTTTTTCCTTCTCTCTTTGGAAGGCTTAGTCTCACCAATACAATATCTCAAATTCAGAAATTAGATCAGCTCTGTCTTGTTTATAATGTACATAAACAATTCTTCTTGACAACCCAGCAATCCACCCTTCTTCCCTCCAAAAACTATTATGCATCTTCAGTTTACAGCATGATTAGTAGTTCTGAACAATAGAAGCTAGTTGAGTGCGTTTAAACCATCATCATTATGCTCCTTAATTTCTGGTCTGATACTATTGGTCCAGGCAATACAGCGAATATTCCGCCTTAGGAGGTACAATGGTTGTATAAAATTTGTGGCTGGACCAGGTTATGAAACTTTTGGAGAACCAACTGACGTGGAAGGTGAAACTATTGATGATGTAAAATCGAATTTCGTTCAGCACAAGGGATATTGTGGTCCCACTTTTCACATGAAGGATTTCAACCGTAAGATTGAAGGGCCTTTTGTATCAATCTGGCTTCATAATGTACCTTGGGGAGGTGAAGATGCTCTTGCAGCACCTGATGCCAAGGTTCGTTTTTTTCGTTGCACATAACTTAATTATTACCTCTTTTGAATTTACTTTCATTTGTGCAGGTCTTAAAACTATACTCGATAGAATGGCCTCTGCAGCTTTTGAATTTCTTAATTTTGGGAAAAAAATCTTAATTCCTTCTCTTGGGCTCATTTGCAGTTTTCAGATGGTTACTTGGACTTGGTTGTGATAAAGGACTGTCCAAAACTAACATTGCTATCATTGATGACCGAGTTAAACAAAGGCGGCCATGTCAGATCACCATATGTCTTGTATTTCAAGGTAGAGTTTTTAACCTTTAAGTTAGCTCCATCACGCCCTTCCCCAAACCCTGCATGACCGTGGGATGCCTTGTGCCCCGCAATTTTTAAGTTAGCTCCATCATGCAAACTCTCATCTCTTTAAGCATACTCTTTTTAACCACTACATTTCTTATTACTTATAAAGAATATCCTGTGTTGCTCGGACTCTCCAAAAATGTCTCCACGTGCGTGTCAGATCCTCCAAGATAGTGCATTTTTGAAGGATTTGACACGGGTGTGCAGCATTTTGGAGCGTCCGCTCAACATAGAGAATATCAGTATTATTTTACTCGTCTTTGTTGGAAGTTCCTAAACCTTAAATTTGCATGCATTGATCTGAATGTAAATAAGGCATCTGATTGCTGTAAAACAACCACAGGTTAAAGCTTTTGTTCTGGAGCCGGGTTCACGGTTAGATGATCCATCCAAAGAAGGGATTATAGATGTAGACGGCGAGGTCCTTGCCAGAGGTAAAGGAACTTATAAATCAGATCAGAAGACATTGATGACATATAACAAGCTCCATATAAAAGTAGATCAAGGGTTGGCTACTGTATTTTCTCCTACAATTCCTTAAATTTTCGCGTTTTATATACGATGGCCAAAAAAGGGTAAATATAAGAAAGGATAAAGTATGAAGACGCCTTTTCTCAAGGTTGTGAATTCTTTTATTATGCATATGGCTAAATTTCTTGGAGAACAAAACCAACACACAGAAGCTGAGATATTGGCATTGTTACATGGTTAGCGTTGGTATTGTGAATATCGTTATAAAAGTTTGGGAGGAACCTTGGTACATTGTTCACTTTTTGACTGAATTTTAGGAAAATTTTCACAAAATGGTGGTTCACATTTTTTGAAAATTTTAAAGGTGTAACGCCAACGATTGTGGTACAAAAAATAAGGGGAACTTTTGTAAAACATTACAGTTTAGAGCATAATTATCATACGTAATTATAGTTTGCCTAATTGTCATTCATAGCCACTATTCAATTGTTACTAGCTTATATTACTTGTATTCAGATGCGCAACGAAGACAACCGTATTCGTTTGCGCAATTAATACATGTAGTTGCTGTATCGAATACAACCAAAATGAAATATAAAAGTATATAAAAAGAATGCAACCAAGACCCCCTGTTTACGAAGTGGATGCTCTAGCCAACTAAGCTACGAGAGCTTGTTGCTCTTTTGTTTCAGTTCAAAACAATTGATCTTTTGTTTTAGTACTATAGGTGAATTTGTTATAAATTCAAATATAGTTACAGATAGTAACCTTTTAAAAAGTATAGCTACGAATAGTAAATACAGTATATATGTTTGCTGCGTAAATTTTCCAAAAAATAATAGCACAACTGTGGTATAAATGATTCCGGAACTACTAACCCCGGAATCAAAAATTACACCAAACATGAAATAAATTAAATCCACGATTTCTTGCATCTCTTTCTTTTTTGGTCTTTCTTACCATTTCTGACTCTGCCACTATTTGTATTCCCCTTAATTTTCTTTCTCGCATCCAGACTGCATTAAAGAAGAGTTAGGAAAGGAGAAAGAAAGAACAAATTGGCAGCTTGTTTAATTAGTGTTTGCTTTAATTTTTCTGTTTTGGAAAGGATTGAGGCGATCCAATTGTTAGGAGGATAAGAAACAAATGTTTTTGGTGTGCTAGAAATTTTGACTTGAAAATCGAGATACTATTAGAAGGTTGAAGTTCGAAGACTCATCCAAATTCACCGACAATTTTTGAACTCATAAAACGTACAACAACAATAAACAACCACAACCCAGTAAAATCTCACTAATGGGATCTTGGGAGTAGGGGGGTCAATGGACATTTGAAAACCGACTAAATCGATCGAACCGTACCGCACCGAACCGATTTTTAGGTTTCTTTTAAAGAAACCGTAGGGTTTTATATAAATTTATAACCGTACCGATAATCAGGGTAGGTTTTTTATTTTATAACAATAAACCGAAAAAATACCGAACCGTACCGAATAAATTTTACATGTGAAAAATATATTTATATAGTAAGCTTAAAACTAATAAAGCATTAAATTTTTCAATGGGCCTTGAAATTATAAAAAGAGACTTTTTCCTTCCTATACCATATATGAAACCTTATTACCAAAAATGTGCATAGTTTCATATTTACCCGCCATGTTTACAGTTTTTCTACAATTATTATACCATTCATTAAATACTAATTATTAGGAGTTGATTCCTTCCTAATTCCTTACCAGTCTTTGCTTTTGACTGGTAAAGATTTCGTGCACCATCGAATAGCCGTAGATGCCCTTCATCCCTGTTTTATTTTTTCTTTATTGACTTTATGAAGCTGAACATTAAAGGAAAGGAAAAGATACTGAACAATTACTTTATATTGACTTTATGAAACTGAACATTACAATCAACATCTCAGAACAGTTAACTTTATTTATATCTTCATCATTTGTAAAAGTAATTTAGAAAATCTACGAAATCATTAGTAATTTGCCAGATCATTAATATAGAAAATTATCCAAATATCATATATATATATCCGACTTCTCTCTATATCTCTCTATATTTCTCAATCGCAAATTTCAGTAATACAAAGCAAATGAAAAGAGAGCATCAATTCTACCATTGACAGCCATTAAAAAGCTTGAAAGCTTTGAATTCAAATTTGGGTTTTCAAAAATCATTATTTGTTTGGATTGGGTGTTGTTGAAAATAATCGGGAATATGGTTTGGAGTTTATATCTCAATTTTGAGGGGTTTTGGTGAAGATTAGACTTGGTTTTGACTGAATTTCAAATTGAAACTCGAAGAAGAAGAAGAAGAAGAAGAAGAAGAAGAAGAAGACGACATATCGCAGAAATTGTAGATAAGTTGTAGATAAATTGTAGATTATTTGTATTCTAATTGTAGATGCTTTATTTTCTGTTTTCACAAATAAAAAACGGCTAAAACTTCTACAAATCTTCTGAAAAAACACAATTATGTCAAAAATCCCAATTATGCTACAATTGAATGGGAATTGGGATATAAAAATTCAATGTACCCAGTTTATAGATATTTTGTAGATAAATTATAGATTATTTGTATTCTAATTGTAGATGCTTTATTTTCTGTTTTCACAAATCAAAAACGACTAAAACTTCTATAAATCTTTTGCAAAAAACGCAATTATGTCGAAAATCCCAATTAAACTACAATCGAATGGGAATTGGGATATTAAAATTCAATATACCCATTTTGTAGATATTTTGTAGATGAATTGTAGATTATTTGTATTCTGATTGTAGATGCATTGTTTTCAATTGTAGATGCATTTTTACATTCCTATGCCACATAGGAATTTTTACATTCTTCAATTGTTGTCAAGAAGATGTAGTTGATACACTAATGTTGTGGTTCTTTTACTTTATGGCTTTGGACTAAAAGATAAACTGATTATTAATAATCCATAGTGGGAATATTAATATGTAATTAAATAAAGAAACAAACAAATATTTGTTTATCAAACTTAAGTTCAGATTTTATAAAATTAATACTCTCCATCACATGGTTGTACGTAGCCCAATGGTACGACTAGAATATAAAATAATTGTGATATCCGCTCTTCAATTTTCTACAAAATTTGAATTCTCGATCCATGAAAAGGTGTACGTATTATATTACTCAGCATTCCTTCGTCATTGTCATTTAAAAAAATTTATGAGCTGGACTCAATTAGGTGACATATTTTAATATGTTAACAAAAACTGCTCAAGGTAAGGATGCTAGCTTTTTAGGTTAAAATACACTATGGTATAGAATTGGTAATTTGGTATACTAAGTGTAATTAAGTCAAACCTTTAACATTGAGGGTAATAAGATTTCCTATGTGGCATAGGAATGTAAAAATTCCTTATAAAAACTGTTACAAGCCAACAAGTAATTAAACTCAAAATACTAGTTCCTAAAACCTATTATCCTACTTATACTTAAACTAAGTTATTTCAAGTATCTTTATTAGCAAGACACAAAGTATTCCAGCGATTATGAGTAGCAAACTATAATGTATTGAATATTTTTCCCTTCATATAATTTAGATTTATCTTTTTTAATATTTAATATAGATTTTATTCTTGAGTCCCAGCTTAATATCTTTCTGCTCGTGTGATTTATATTTTCTTTGCTTTTACTTGGTTTCTTTTACATTGTTGTCGAATAGTTGATATATCTATACTCTAGCCATCTTTCATGTTTTTTAATTCATCACCTTTTAAATCGTAAAAATGTCTAGAGAGTTTTGCTAAGTCCTATAAAAGAACGCATGTTATTGCATTCTACTTTTACTAGTGAATTTTACATGACATTTAAAAAAATACCGAAAATTAACCGAACCGTACCGATACCGAAGTGAAACCGACATGATTGGGACGGTTTCGAAAAGTCTAATTTTGGTTATGCATAATAGAATAACCGAAAAATTGGTATGGTACAAATTTTATAAAATAACCGGCCGAACCGAACCAACTTGGGAGGATAGTGTGTGCGCTGACCTTACCCCTACCCCAAAGGAGTAGAGAGGCTGTTTTAGAAATACCTTCAGCTCAAGAAAATAAAAAGGCAAAAGGAGACAATATTAGTATCACCACAGAAATTATAAGAAAAATAGGAATAACATAAAACCCAGAAGAAAGATGCAAAGCAAAAGCGCACTCATAAAACGTGTGGAAATAAAATTAGTTAGATAGAGTACTTGTTTTCGGCTTCTCCTTATCCATATTTGTCTATGAATCATATTGTTTGTTTTTTTCTCAAAAGGAAATAATTTATTTCATTTTAACAATTAGTTGTGTTGTATTAGTTGATTTCCTTAAGAATATCAAGTCGAAATACTAAAAATAAGAGTTTTAAGTTATGTACATGAATAATACTTAATTTTTAATGGTACTAAATTAAGTTAATAATAACTTGCAACAACAAGTAGCGGTTCCTAAAAAATCTGAGAAATAAAATGATTTGTTTGATATAACCAATTAAACTCCGTTAATAATATAAATATTTTCTATATAATCGAATGTGTACCACTTAAATTATTTTAAAAATATTGAAGAAAAAAGGAGTTGGGGATCGAGTGAAGGTAGATAAGATAGTGTTTCGAGTGACTAAAATCTGCGGATATTGATCAATTTTTTCTTTCAAAAATTAATAGACAAATGTATCAACTGGATAAAAATATAGGAGCAAAACTGATCCTAATATTGTTGATGATTGCAGATTATTAATATTATTTAAGCTCGATACTCAACCTTAATGTGTGCTCAAACAAACATACATACATAAGATTTAGCTAGATTTTTAAATTTAAAAGTTATATATTTATGTCCGTTATGCAGAGTTATTTGATTTCCGTCGGTATATTTGTTCTTTTATAAGGTACTTGCAATCTACCCCTGCTTTGCACATTCACTTGGTACATACTCGTGCTTTATACGACCACTTGAAACATACATATACTTTGCACGACCACTTGGAATCTATTCGTGCTCTGCACGATCACTTGGAATCTATCTGTATTCATCACGGTCACTTGGAACCCACTTGCGTTCTGCACGGTCACTTGAAACCTACCTGTGCTCCACACAGTCAATTTGAACTACCCGTACTCTATAAAGCCACTTGGAACCTATCGATACTTTGCAAGGTCCATTTGGAACCTACCTATGCTTTATACGGCACTTGGAACCTACCCATGCTTTGCATGACAACTTAGAACTTACCCATGCTCTATTTGGCACTTGGAACCTACCCGTGCTCTGCACGGCCACTTGAAATCTACTTGTGCTCAACAAGGCTCTTAGAATCTACCCGTGCTCTGCACGGCTCTTGGAACCTACCTGTGCTTAGCACGATCACTTGAAATTTACCCGTGCTTAGCACGATCACTTAAAATATACCCGTGCTCAGCACCACGGTCAGTTGGAACCTACCTGTGCTTTACAGGGCCACTTGAGACCAACCCGTATTATGCACTTTCACCTGAAATTCTAACGTACAAGCAAGCTATTGCATGAAATTCTAACGGAATAATTAATGAGACCCATACTTACATGTAAATCCATAATTGCATACGTGCACCTTTCTCTACTATTTTAACTAGTATACAGTATTATCTCATTTCTCGTTTATCCTAAGCTTTAAACAATAAAAGAACATTTTACACTTCTATATACAACTTTAGCTCCTTTTCACTGGCAAAATCTCAATTCAAACCCCACCAGTTCTTGCCAAAAAAATTAAAAAATACCTTTTGTTAAAAAAATAAAATAAAAAAACCCTGTTTTAACCCAAAAAATGGGGAAATTGCTAAAATTAACTTTAAACCCCACGATTAATCATCTCCATATACTGCTGTAGTGACTGTTCTCTCTGCAACCTCATTTCTTCATTGAACTTCGATATAAACGATTCTACTCGCCGGTTCAACTCGTCCTGACTCGGCGACGGTTCAAGTACGGTTTTCCTCTTGTTTTCAATTTGAACCGGAGATTGACTTCCATGATTCTGCTGCCACGTGTTCAGGTGCCTCGTGAGAGGCACGTGACGACCTTCTGTTATCTTCTTCCATGTGCTCTCTAATGTCTCATGTCTCTTCACTCTTGCTACCCTCAGCGATTTCACCCCTGTTATTCCAATTATTTACAGAATTAACCTTAAAAGTTTTTAAACTCACTGACAAAAGAAAATTGATATTTTTAAAATATATGACTTAAACATACTAGTAATATATAATATTTATATAACGATAAAGAGAATTATTCAAATATAAAAATATGTATGATTCATTTGTACGGACGAATAAGAAAATAATACAACATGAAGAATATAAAAGAGTAATAAAGAGGAGTATAAATTTTTAGAACTATAAATTTGTAGCAGCTTTCAAAATAACAGCGATAAAATATATACTTTTGGTATTAATATAATATACATATTTTATGAGAAATGTATAGTATTTGTTACCTTCAGGATTCATTCTCGTAAGCGGTTTCCGGTGACCGAACCGGGAAGAAACCAGCGGTTTCTCCGTCGCTAGCTGTTGAAGAAGCTCCGTTTCCACTTCAGGCAACGGCGTAACAACGGAATTCGAAATCACAACCTGATCATCATTTTCAACTTCAACCACCTGCTCCGGTTCAATATTTACCGGCACAGTCTTCACCTCTAACACCTCCGGTTCAGGTGATAACTCAGACATCTCCGGTTCAATCATGTTGGCGTTTGTCTGGGAAATTGCGATCAAATCTGAGGGCGGAAGTGATCTCGCAGAAATCGACGGCTGTGATTCACCGCTAGAATGTTCCTTCCGGTGTGATCGAGAAGTAGCGACGATCATGATAATTATACAGTTGAGTACAACGTAGAGGTAAGGAGGCTTGAGCCAACTGGAAATCAAGCTGCTCCAAACCGTAGGAAATTCATATATAACGAACGGAACAGAGGATTTAACGAGCATAGCTGAAGATACAGCGCCAACTGAAATTAACAGAACTTTCATTGATAACATTAAATTGCTCGTTGATGGTGCCATATTTGTAAGTTTTTGGCTATGTGGTGTAATTTTGCAAGCTGAAATGGTTATTAATTTGAGAATTGAGAGTGAAGAAGAGGAGAAAGAAGATGGAAGTGCAGACTATAGAAATAGTGTTGGGAGAGAGGAGTATAAATAAAAGATGGATGGCTGAGGACGCGTGTTTGTGGAATAAGATGAAATCTGAGCCGTTCAATTAGGTAAAGAAAGTAGGCTAGACGAGTTTGGCTTCTTACAAATTGTTTGGATTGTTGTTACCTATTGTATTGAATACGAGGTTTGTTTTGGTTGTTAGTAAACTTTTATTTAATCGTATCGTTAATTTGGTCGTTATTTAATGATGAAATGTATCACTTTATGTAACGATCGATTTGGTGTGGTCGTGCCGTTACCTAATCTTTTTCTCTCAGAATTATCCTTCATAATTAAATAATTTTATCTTATCATTTATCCTATATTTTCATATAATAATTATACCCCGTATCATAATTTTTCTTTATAGTATTGCAAGTTTATTCTTCATATTGTTGGTGCCTCATATCATGAAACGACGTCAAACGATATAATCTATCCAAATATTGTATTCATCAAACAATACAATACATTATGAAACAATATGTAACAACCATCCAAACAAGCTGTTAGTTCATGTGAACGCATAATACATATATATATATATATATATATACACGCACACACACACACATCTAAAATCTTAACAAATCTTATAATTAAACCTATAATTTTAACAATGCAATGAATTTTATGCTAAAAATCTTAAGAGTTGAACTCATTAAATTTATTTTTCGGATCCCCTTTCGTATAATTGGTACTTATTATTTTGGCACCCAACTAATTTAAAATCAACTTAATAAATTTCACTTTGAATATGAAGTGTTTCGATTAAAGACAACTTCATGCGTAGTACTCAAATCGAAACTCCTAAGGCTCGTTTGATATAAGTGATAAAAGATAATTAATTACGGGATTAAATTTGAAATATGCTTATCCCACCTTTGGTTGGGATAAAATCATAGTATAACTAATTTTTAAATTAATTATTTCGGAATTAACTAATTCATTAATCATAAAATAATTTGTTTCCCAACCAGACCATCCTTGGATTGAAAGAAGTACTTATCACCTTATGATAACGTTTGAGTCGTTTGAGTTTGAGTTTGAGTTTGACTTTGAACTGAGAGGGAGTAGAGTTGCCACGAATCAATTATGGTAGTTGATTAAGGATAATTATTACTTGTATGTTACTTCATGCATGGAATTTGGTGTACTAATCTTTTTATTACTAATATAGCTTACCTACTGTACCAAATTATGACATATAATTGTCATTTAGATGATATGATTATATTATAAAGCATGTACATTGTTGTAAGAGTAAAATTTGCATATACATATATTTATCAGTGGTTAAAACTAAACGATTACTTTCTTCTATTTTTTAAGTATTTCTGCTTTATTAAAATGTGACTTATATAGTTTTATTTGGGTTTAAATAAGAAAAAAGTAAGTAAATTTAGCATCAAATGGTTACTTTGATTCTTTTGGGCAGAGCTATTTAGCTTTGAGGTGAGAGGGAGTAGATTTGCCACGAATTAATTATAGTAGTTGATTAAGGATAAGTTTTACTTGTATGTTAGTTCATGCATGGATTTTAGAGTATTTTCTTATTACGCTAATATATAGCTTAACTATTGTATCCAATCATGATATATAATTGTCTTTAATTAGATAATATGATAGTATGAAACATCACTAATACGTTAAAACAAATTATTTGTAAATTATTTCAAACTTTAAGCTTTTCATTATACTTTAATGACGTGATAGTATTGTATACGGTCAAAATCGGGATGCCCCTTTTTGTTCAACTGACCAAGGCTGGAACGTGGTAGATCAAGTTTGGACCTCGATTTTTATCTATGGCGCGGGGTTAAGTTATCGAGACCCTGGGACCGATTAAGTTCGAGGTCGACCAAGATCGAGATCAAATAAGATGGAGATCGAAGCTAAGTCGAGTAACAGAAAACCGAGATATCCGGGATCGGCCAAGGATCGTGGCGAGAATCTCGGCACCAATCAAGTCAAAACCGGTTGTTCAGCCAATCATGGGATTTCCTTCTGTAATTAGAGTTATACCATAATTAGGATTCCTCTACTTTATAAAGAGGAGTTCCAATCACTTGTAAAAGACTACATTCACGAATATCAAAGCAATATAATATTTCTTTCTTCTGCTCATCAACTTACTGCTCTTTAACTGTTCTTACTCTACCAAGCTCGAGGGTTCATTAGCTCGAGGGCATTAACAAAATACTGTTTTGCTTTGTATTATTGTCAATTTGCATCATTTATCTTTACGCTTATCAATTGGTATTAGGTGGAATCACATATCCTTAAAATCACATTATATTAATTGTTACTCAACTTTTAGGGTAAACAGTTTGGCGCCCACCGTGGGGCTAAGGGTAATAGTGGTTGCTTAATGTTTTAGCCTTCGTAAAACACATTGCTTTTACGCTTGTTCTTGTGAGTATTTTTTGATTTCAGGAATCAACATGTCAAACTCTCAAGCAGTACCACTCACACTGACACCAGCCTTGGCCTTCACGGCGAAAACGAGCACGTAGTCGCCCCGGGAAACGGAGTACCTCCAATCAATCCCGACGCACCACAGGCCGTGGATCCGGTTGATGTCAATTCTCATGTCGCCGTTCGTGGAGATTTAGGCGCCGACCCTGAAAAAAGCGTCCGCAGAGATACTCGAGCAGCTGATCGGAACACGCAAAATGGTGAAGAAGGCGGAATTAGCCTTCGAATGATGTTTGACATGCTACAAACTTAGCAAGCCGCTATAGCGCAACTACAGAATCAACATCGAGCACCAAGTGGGAGCGAACCAGAACCCGAACCAAAAGCTGTTCGTAGGACCGAACTTATACCGGAGAGATCAAACGCCAATGATTTGGGGGCTGACCCCGCCATTATGAAGATGCTCGAAGAACACACAAAACGGATCGAATCGAATCGAAGGAGAAGAAGATTGAGGAAAACGACAAAAGGGTAGAAGCGTACAACTCCCGAGTTGATTAAATTCTGGGGGCACCACCGATATTGGAAGGACTAGATTCTAAAAAGTTCGTGCAAAGACCCTTTCCCCCTAGTGCGGCTCCGAAACCGATCCCCAAGAAGTTCCGCATGCCCGAGATTACCAAGTATAACGGGATGACCGATCCGAATGAACACGTCACCTCGTATACGTGCGCCATCAAAGGAAATGACTTGGAAGATGACGAAATTGAATCCGTACTGCTGAAGAAGTTCGGGGAGACTCTATCGAAGGGTGCCTTAACATGGTATCATAACTTACCCCCTAATTCTATTGATTCGTTTGCTATGCTTGCAGATTCTTTTGTAAAGGCACACGCCGGAGCCATTAAAGCTGCAACGAGGAAGTCGAACCTTTTCAAAGTAAGGCAGAAAGATAACGAGATACTCAGGGAATTCGTATCTCGGTTCCAAGCGAAGAGAATGGATTTGCCTCCGGTCGCCGATGACGGGGCTGTTCAAGCTTTCACTCAAGGTCTCAACACTCGGAGTTCCATAGCTTCACATCAATTGAAGCAAAGTTTAATCGAGTACCCGTCTTTCACTTGGGCCGACGTACATAATCGATATCAGTCGAAGATCAGGGTCGAGGATGATCAACCGGGGACTCCTTCGGGGTCCGTTTATCCCAGAAGGCCCATGGATAGGATTAAAAGGGACATCGATCGAGATCCGAGGCCGAATAGAGATCGATATCAACCGTACATCAGAGACCGTAGGGGCAGCGAGTCTGGGCGAAGCTTCGCACGAAATGAGAGGAGAAATGATCGAGGTCAAAATTCACGGGGGGTTGATGCTGAGGAAGATCGCGTTAAATATCCAAAATCGGAATGAAGGTACGACCCCATTCCAATTCTTTCTATTTTTTTGACTAAACACTTGCATGCTATCAACAAGGATCGGCACGAAGCTTTGGATCATAAAGCACACGTTGCACTCTTTTTCCCTTAGACCGATTTTTGCCGCAATGGGTTTTTCCGGCGAGGTTTTTGATGAGGCAACCATTGTTCGTGCTAACTTAGATCAATTCAACAGTATCCGAGGTTCCCTATAATAAGCCTCGAGTATTGGGGCGCATTACCCTCGAATGTCTACTTTGTTACAAGGAAATTACCTCGTGACAACGGGTTCTCGATAGGAAAATATTATAAGGGTCAAACGGTCAAATGAACCGTGCCCATATAGATTACTCGAGCCCTAACATCAAACACGCACACATGTATGATCATCTATTGAGAAGAGTACTTTTCCTTGCCGATATCTCATGCCTTTAGAAAAATTTCCTACTTCATAATCTTGATCTATTGTGCAAACATGCTTAAGGGCCGATCATGACGAAAGTTCGAACAACTAACCCCACGCTTGAGGACTGCCGTCCGAAAAACAAACGAAATCGAACTACTAAAATTTTGAGACCATAAGACCTTAAAAGGCGAGCCTCAATTTTATAGGCCACGGCCACCCCACCGGGGACTGAAACTTTAAGCAAGCTCGAGGTGAAACGGAAAATAAGCCCAAAGGGCAAGTTCCAAACTAAAGAGGCTACAGCCAAACTAACGCGGATCGGAGACGTCCCAAATCCGTAACAAATATAAAGGCCTAATGGCTACTTCTACTTCGAGTTTGAGCAAGTCCTCACTCGATCATAAAGCCCAAGGGCTATCTTAACCGGAGTTCGAGAAAACTCTCACTCGGGGACTATCTATAGAGCCTAAGGGCTAAACTTTACTTCGAGTTCGAGCAATCCTCACTCGACTATAAAGCCTAAGGGCTAACTTCTACTTCAAGTTCGAGCAAGTCCTCACTCGATCATAAAGCCCAAGGGCTATCTTAACCCGAGTTTGAGCAAACTCTCACTCGGGGACTATCTATAAAGCCTAAGGGCTAAACTTTACTTTGAGTTCGAGAAAATCCTCACTCGACTATAAAGCCTAAGGGCTAACTTCTACTTTGAGTTCTAGCAAGTCCTCACTCGATCATAAAGCCCAAGGGCTATCTTAACCCGAGTTCGAGCAAACTCTCACTCGGGGACTATCTAAAAAGCCTAAGGGCTAAACTTTACTTCGAGTTCGAGAAAATCCCCACTCGACTATAAAGCCTAAGGGCTAACTTCATTTCGAGTTTGAGCAAGTCCTCACTCGATCATGAAGCCCAAGGGCTATCTTAACCCGAGTTCGAGCAAACTCTCACTCGGGACTATTCTATAAAGCCTAAGGGCTAACTACTTCGAGTTTCGAGCAAATCCTCACTTCGACCTGTTAAGCCAAGAGCTACTCAAACTCTAGTTCAAATGGTCATTCGGGGTCCTCGACTCAGTCGAAAGATCAAAGCCCCGAGCATGCATTCAGGTATGCAGGTATTTTTTTCAAGGGCCTTCCTGTAACGACCCGACCGGTTGTTTTGAGCCCTAGTGCGTCGTTCAGCAGTTTGAGGCCATGAGCAGCTTCATTTCAGGTATTATGAACTTGTCGCGCAGTCGAAATTGAATTTTCGGGAAGTCCAGAGTTGATTTTGAAAGAGAATTCTCATTTTGGAAGCTTAAAGTTGAATGAATGAACTAGGATTGGAATTTGGAGTAAACGACCTCGGAATCGGGATCTGAAGGTCACGCAGGTTCGTATAGATGTTTCGGACTTGGGCGTATGCCCGGTTTGGGTTTAGGATAACCCGGGAGTGTTTTGGCGCCTATTGTGGAAGTTGGCATTTTGGAAGAAATTTCATAAGTTTGGTTTGAAGTGCATCTTCAGTGTTATCAATGCCGTTTTGGGATTCCGAGACTGTGAATAGTTCCGTATGGTGATTTGGAGTTGGGGCTGCGCGATCGGAGTGAATTCGGAGGCCCGTAGGTCATTTTGGAACCAGTTTGGACTAAAGATAGAAATTTGTAAGGTTTTTGAGAAGTTTGACTGGAAGTGGACTTTTTGATATCGGGGTCGGAATCCGATTTCGGCAGTTGGAATAGGTTCGTAATGTCAAATATGACTTGTGCGCAAAATTTGAGGTCAATCGGACATGATTTGATAGGTTTAAACATCGGAAATAGAAGTTAGAAATTTCAAGGTTCATAAAGCTTGGATTGGAGGTCGAATGATGATTTTAGCGTTGTTTGATGTGATTTGAGGCCTCGAGCAAGTCCGTAATGTGTTTTGGGACTGGTTGGTATGATTGGTTGGGTCCCGGGGGCCTCGGGTGGATTTCGGGTGGTTAACGGATCGAAAATGGAATTTTGGAAGGCTGAAGTTGCTGGTTGCTGGTATTTCCGCTTCTGTGGAATTGGGACTGCAGAAGCGGCCCCGCAGAAGCGAGGAAGGAACCGCAGAAGCGGTTGGGAGTGAAGGGAGCAGGGACCGCTTATGCGGTCAGGAATCCGCAGAAGCGGTGGGCTTATCGCAGAAGCGGATTGGGGCGGCTAGGCTGGGACCGCAGATGCGGTCATTTTTCCGCAGAAGCGGGACCGCACCTGCGGTGGAGGAGTCGCAGAAGCGAAAAGACCTGGAGGCAGAAGGCTATTTTAAAGTCGGGGATTGGCCATTTCTCTCATATTTTTTTTTGGCTTAGGGGCGATTCTTGGAGGATTCAAGAGAGGAATTCATTCATCAATGATAAGGTAAGCTAATCCCACATATTATGAGTTAAATACATTGATTATGTATAGATTTTAGCATGTAAATGAGTAGAAAATTGAGGGTTAGAGGAAGACCTAGAAAGTTAGTGTTCTTGAATTTTGACCACGATTTTGAGTATGGAATTAAGAGAAAATCATATATTTGAGTTCGTGAGTTCATGGGTAAACTTTATCTTCGAGAAATTTCGGATTTCGGGCACGTGTGCCCAAGGGCATTTTTGTCAACTTTTCGATCGGGGTTAGAAATTGTTATAAATCGGATTATAACGAGTACCTTGGCATAAATTAATGGATTTGCGTAATGATTGGCTAGTTTTGGAGCGTTGTGCATCAATTGGAGTCCCCGGAAGGGCGTGGATTGCTGGTTATGGATCTTCGGAGCGAGGTGAGTCTCTTTTCTAACCTTGTAAGAGGGAATTGTCCCCATAGGTAAAATAATTGATTATGTGCTCCTATTTGCGGGGGCTACGTACGCACGAGGTGACGAGAGTCCGTACGTAGCTACTATTATGCTATTGTCCGGGTAGTTAGGGCCCAAAAGCATATTATACTCGAATTATTTATGAACCCATTGATAGCTTGAATTGCTTAAATCACCTTGGATTAGTAAATGAATTTAAAAAGGAATTAAACATCATTTTTCCTGAATTGATAAAAGAGAAATTGTTTTATTTGGATAAATATCCCCCGGTAAGTTCTTAATTGATCGATTGAGCATGTATCTCTATGTGTACCTGTGTCGCATGCATGATTCGCGAGCAGGGTATGTGTTTATTTATGGAACGGGCCGACCGCCTCGGCAGATTTAATAGATGCATCTATGGTTCGTGCCATTCGACCCTCGGCAGTGCACAGTTTACAGTTCAGTTGGAGCGGGCCGTCGACCTCGGCATGATTTGCGCGTGATATGTATGTATTGTTTTTTCCCGAAAATTTTTAAATGTGGGTATTGCCTTTCATGGCTTGGTATAAATTGATAAAATAATGAAACGAAAATCCTTTATTACTTGTTGAAGGTGTTTACCTGTTTTCTCGCTTTGTGAGTTAGAACTTCTATATAAAATCCCTGATTTCCTCGCACATTTAGTATATTATTATTGGACCACTAGTAAGTGTCAAAGTTGGCCATCTCGTCTCTACTTCTTCGAGATTAGACGGGATACTTGCTGAGTACACATTGATTACGTACTCATACTACACTGCTGTGCATTTTTGTTGCACAGGTATAAGTAACTCCAGTGGCCTACTGGGCGTAGCAGTGCGGATGATTCTGGGACTAGGTGAGCTACATTATTTGAGGCGACCCGCAGCTAGTGCAGTTCCTTTCAGTTTATGGTATTTAATTCATGTCCACTGTATTTCGGACGGATATTGTATTTTATTTCCTTATCAGTAGATGCTCATGCACTTGTGACACCGGGTTCTGGGATGGTTTTTCAGAGATGTGTACTAATAGTTATTACTTAATTCGAATTGAAGTAGAAATTGTTTTTAATTATGATAAATGGAAGGAAGAATCCTAGATTTTCAAAGGTATTAAAAGAGAATTTAATTGATAACTTAGTTGGCTTGCCTAACAGTAGTGTACGGCGCCATCACGACCCGTAGTGGATTTTGGATCGTGACAACATGGTATCAGAGCACTAGGTTCCTAGGGTCTCACGAGTTATGAGCAAGTCTAGTAGAGTCTCGCGGATCGGTACGGAGACGTCTGTATTTATCCTCGGGAGGCTGCAGGACTATTAGGAGTACTTCCCTTCTTGATTCCTTGTCGTGCGATTTGACTTCACGTGAGGCTTATGCCTTTGTTTCTTTCTTACTCAATCTTATGCGATGCGAAGCGCTTGATGTAAATCGAAAATTGAACAACCGTAATGGTACTACAGATATGATACAGGATGTTTCTCCCGGTATAGCTGATCAGATTATTGTCGTCGCCTTCTGGAAGAACATTTTATTGTTTCAGCCCAGTAGCGGTATTTTTGAGGGCTTTGAGGCTAGGCACAAGTTGCTGCGATGCTTATGAATGACTATTGTGCAGTAATAATATGATGGTAGGGTGTTGCCCACGTGTCAGGGCAGTGAATGATTTCAAGGGAGGTTTACTCAGTGCATATCAAGAGATTTGATATTTTATTCCTGGCAGGGGGAAAGGCAATCGAACTAAGGAGGGTCATATGTGGACTGGTGGAAGTAATGAGACTTGGTATTTGCAAGCGTAGTGGAGCTTTCTTCTATGATGGGGTGTCGTTGTCCTAATTGAACGTACTAAGTTTGTCGGTGTTATAATCTGCTTCAATTCGCCTTTGGGGCAAGATATTGTGAAATAGTATTGGAGATACAACTGTCAAATATCGCAGGATGCGGAGGTTCAGGATTGAATCAGTATTTCTAATGTTGACGGTTCGATAAAGATGACCTTCGGAAAGGTTTAAAGTTAGCAGTAATTGTGGGTTCAAGTGCCACGAAGATAGATTTTTATTTAAGACAGCCACTGAATGTCAAAGGACGAGGAATGACATGTGGGAAGTGTCAGGCGGAATTTTAATTGCTAAACAGCCAGGTTTAGGAAGTGCAGGCCGAGTAGCCGATTTAGGGGATGAGTTCCGCCAAAGTGGGGGAGTGGCGGAGTTGCATATGGCTTTGCAGTGGGATGACCACATACCTTAAGGAGAATTTGGAATGGTTTGGGATTTTAGTGGCTGGAAACTGAAGCCTACGGAATTAATTAGAAGTATGGGCCGTCATGCAGCATGAGATTTAATATAACGGAGAGGAGCCGCTTAAATGAAGAACGGACGTGGCATGACTTTGAATTGGAAGGATGTTGCCGCACATTTAAATGATGTCCACGGGGGTAAATGGACCTGTGCAGCTGGAGAGGGAGCTCAGACTCAGGATGGGTCATTAATGTCGTAGTGATTGTACTCCGTGTAGAAGCACTGGAAGATGTCGGGAGTGATTTCTACAGGTAGTTCGTCTCGGTGAGCAAGATAGCGATCGCGTGGTTGGCGAACTTCTGCGAAGAATTCTATTGGTTATACAGCAAAGGGATCGATCATGCGAACGTTGTTGATGATTCTGGGTATAAAACGGGGGTTTCTATAGCAAGATATCGAGCATGTCGGCAATTGGTTGCGCAAGGTCATGTCAATAGGGGATTAAGAATCCTGGTAAATTCCAGAGTCGTGTGGTAGTGGCTTCGAGCTAAGTGGGAGAGTCCACCGCCTATGATGGGGTATTCATGTGCTAGAAGATTTATGAATTGATTAAATTTGGGACCAAGTCAGAGCGGGTAGCTCTCAGTAACGGCTCTATTGGATTCGAAAAGAGGTAAAGGATGGTGCCTAATGACTTCGAGCCTATCAGTACGGTTTGGAATAGAGCTTGATAGCAGCCTATGAGAAGAGGCACAGAGTGTTCTATGATGTTTTGACTTGCAGTGTAGAACTTGAGAGGAAAATGAGAAGAGGTTTCGGATTCGTAATAGGATTAGCAGAATGGTCATGTCAGTTGAGGGTGCGAATATGCACGCAAGGAAGGTATGAATTGGTTCGTAGGATTTGAGACAGCATGGTCTCGTGATTCAGGGTCACTCGGGATGAGTGCGGATGGAGTATGATATGTGACGGATGGAGTTAGTATTATTTCTAAGGCAAGCAAGGATAAATTGGAAGAAGGTAGAATGATTAGCCATAGTCGAATTGGCATATTGGGGCCAGTGATCAGTTCATTCAGCGTGATCAAGTTGTGTGTATGATTTGTGGCGGTACGTGTGAGGCTTGTCAGCCGCCGTAATTGATGTCATTCAGAAGCATTCTTCTGTTATGGCTTGTTAAGTGGAAGCGGATTCCGGAAGGGCTATGGTGGCTTGGACCACTACTTGCAGATTTGCATATTCTACGGTTATGGGAATTTACCTGTGTGTTGCTATGATTCTCCTGAAGTGAGTTAAGTGCAAAGTTCTTATATGATGAAGTGTTAAAATGTTAATGATTTCAGAGTTACGATGAAAATCGTGTCCTATCGTATGTTGGTACGTTGGGTGCAGTGAGTAGCATGGAAATCCGAAGTAAGGATCGAGGTTGCAGTTTGGTGCTAGTAAGGATGTCACGAGCTCGGATGAGCAAGAGGAGAGTGGAATGTTTAAAGTAAGTTGGTATTTTATTCAGCGTTACCTGAGATCGATGTGTTGTGAAAGAGGCTTTGCATCCTGGTTAATTATTCTTGATCGCTTTTCAGCGTTAGTGCGGCCAGTGGGTTGGAGGTAAGATCCAATTATTTGTTATGGTAGGTTGTGGGAGTGTGTCCTACAGGAAGATTGTATAAATGTGGCATGTAGTCACTTGATTGATTAAAGATTTAAACCAAGTATGAAGGTTGTAGTGATTTCGTTAAATTGAGAATTGATGCCTGGAGGGCACTCAGTTACTGGGTTGTGGACTGTGGATGAGTACTCCGGTTATGGCAGTTGTTCTTGTGTGTTATGAGAAGAGGGAAATTAGTATGGACCTTTGGAAGGCTATTGGCTTAGTTTGATATGATCAGGATCGACCTGAGGTCGGTGGATGGATTTAAATTTGAATATGGGCTCTATGTCAGGCCAGTTGTGTTCATTTCAGTAATGTGTTCCTTGTAGAGGGGTAGTCAGGGTGTTATTTCGCTGTCAGATATTTCGTGTAGTGATACGTTGCGCCGTGTGAGTTGTAAGGCGGCTGGAGAAATTGTTTATGTGTTGAGGATCCGCGTGGAAATGACGTATTATGAGCAGAATGGCTCTTGAGATTCAGACTGTATATCGCACCTCAGCTGTGCTTAAGTTTTGTAGCTTATGGCGCTATATGTCCCCTCAGGGATGGTATTATGCACTTAGCATGCCTATGACCGATATTCGGTATTTTGTTGTAATGAGCAAATTTAGCTCGATGTGCAATCTCCTTATGCGAGATCTATGTTATTTGGATCGGGTTGCGCGCCGCAACAGTGAGATGTTGAGTATGGCCTTCCATATGTTATTTTTGTATGTCATGTTTCCTATTTTCAAAGGAAAGTCCGTATTAGTGCGGGATTTAGGTGATTCCTTCCAGAGTTCGTCTTCCTTTTGTATCGTGTTTGAATTGGTAGCCTATTTGCACATTGCGACATCATATGTGACTTGATTATGACCGGGGTGGCTTATTGCCTGAGTAGTTCGTACTGGGTGAGATGAGATCATTGGATTCAGGATCAGTGTAATATGACTGTATGGAATATATTAAGGAGTAAACGTCATTATTTGGGTCAGAATATGGTAATGTTTATTGTCTGAAGTATAGACTCAGTGATTGGTTGACTAGGCAGTTGATTATGAATTTCCGCACATCTATTCCGTCGTGGCGGTATTGTAGGAGTTAGAGCAAGACCTATGTAGGTCATGAGGTGCAATGGGAACATCAGATTCGTGGAATTTCGATTAATTTGATCAGAGAATGTTATTGTGGTCCTGTGAGTAAAGGGGTGCAAGTTGTGGACTCAGCTAAGTTATGCAGTCATGTTTGGGTGCAGCGTGTGGTGATTGATATGGTGATCGTATGTTGGAAACAGGTCGGGCATAGAATTCCGGATGTTGGAATTGGGCTCTAAAGCTTATTTGCTGCAATAAAAGAGAATATCTTCAGAAATGATCGAGCTAATGTGCTCAATTGAGCTGTGGTAGCACGGGAAGGTGCATGTGAAGTTAAACAGTGATTTCAGACTACTTCAGGGTAGTTCTCAGCACGTTCGAGGACGAACGTATGTTTAAGTGGGAGAGAATGTAACGACCCGACCGGTCGTTTTGAGCCCTAGCGCGTCGTTCAGCAGTCTGAGGCCATGAGCAGCTTCATTTCAGGTATTATGACTTGTACGCGCAGTTGGATTGGAGGTCGATTCATGATTTCAGCGTTGTTTGCTGTGATTTGAGGCCTCAAGCGAGTCCGTAATGTGTTTTAGGATTGGTTGGTATGTTTGGTTGGGGTCCCGGGGGCCTCGGGTGGATTCCGGGTGGTTAACGGATTGAAATTTGGATTTTTAGACAGCTGAAGGAATCTGGTTGCTGGTATTTTCGCTTCTGCGGTGGGTTGACCGCAGAAGAGGCACCGCAGAATCAGACAGGGAGCCGCAGAAGCGGGTTTTGGTCTAAGGCCTGAGGATCGCAGAAGTACCGCAGAAGCGGGACCGCATCTGCGGAGAAAGGGTCGCAGAAGCGGATGGGAGTATCTTGGAGAGGACCGCAGATGCGGTCAAACTTCCGCAGAAGCGGGACCGGATCTGCGGGTGGCAAGTCGTAGAACCGAGAAAGGGGTGGCTCAAGGAAGACCGCAGATGCGGCATATTAACCGCACCTGCGGAACCGCAGAAGCGGCCAAGGAACCGCAGGTGCGGAAATAGCTGAAGCAGTGAGGTCTTTTAAGTTCGGGGTTGAGTTCATTTCAACCCCATTTTTCTTCCATTGGAGTCGATGGGGAGCAGCTTTGAGGTGCCATTTTCGTCACTCGTCATGAGGTAAGTAATTTATGCTAGCTTTGAGTTAAATACAAGGTTTATACATGGATTTGGGCATGAAAATTGTAGAAAAACTTGGGTTAGAGGGAAGACCTAGAAAATTAGTGTTCTTGAATTTTGATCACGATTTTGAGCATGGAAGTAAGAGAAAATCATATATTTGAGTTCGTGAGTTCATGGGTAAACTTTATCTTCGAGAAATTTCGAATTCCGGGCACGTGGGCCCAAGGGCATTTTTGTCAACTTTTCGTTCGGGGTTAGGAATTGTTACAAATTGGGTTGCGAAGCTTAATTGAGCATGTATTAATGGATTTGTATAATCATTGGCTAGTTTTGGATCATTGTGCGTTGGTGCAAGTCTTCGGAGGAATGTAGAATGCCGGTTATGAGTCTTCGGAGCGAGGTGAGTCTCCTTTCTGACCTTGTAAGAGGGAATTGTCCCCATTGGTGAAATAATTGATTATGTGCTCCTATTTGCTGGGGCTACGTACGCACGAGGTGACGAGAGTCCGTGCGTAGCTACTATTATGCTATTACCCGAGTAGTTAGGACCCAAAAGCATGTTATACTTGGATTGTTTATGAACCCATTGATAGCTTGAATTGCTTAAATCACGTTGAATTAGTAAGTGAATTTCTAAAAGGATTAAACTTTATTTCTTAAAATTTGTTAAAGGAGAATTGGTTTTATTTGGATACCCGATAAGTTCTTAATTGACTGATTGAGCATGTATCCCTATGTGTACCTGCGTCGCATGCATGATTCGCGAGCAGGGTATGTGTTTATTTATGGAACGAGCCGAACGCCTCGGCAGATTAAATAGATGCATCTATGGTTCGTGTCGTTCGACCCTCGGCAGTGCACAGTTTACATTTCTGTTGGAGCGGGCCGTCGACCTCGGCATGATTTGCACATGACATATACATTGTTTCCCGAGAATTTTAAATGTTGATATTGCCTTTCATGGATTGATATAATTTGATAAGATAATGAAAAGTAAACCTTGAAAATCCTTTATTATTTGTTAAAGGTGTTTACCTGTCTTCTCGCTTTGTGAATTAGAACTGCTATATAATCCATGATTTCCTCACATTTTTAGTATATTGTCAATTGACCTCTAGTAAGTGTCGAAGTTGACCATCTCGTCTCTACTTCTTCGAGATTAGGCGGGACACTCATTTAGTACACGTTGTTTACGTACTCATACTACACTTTTGTGCATTTTTGTTGCACAGGTATATGTAGCTCTTGTGGCCTACTGGGCGTAGCAGCGCGGATGATTCTGGGACTATGTGAGTTGCATTATTCGAGGCGACCCGCAGGTAGTGTAGTCCCTTCAGGGTCTTGTATTTATTTCCTGTCCATTGTATTCCGGACGGATGTTGTATTTTATTCCTTATCAGTAGATGCTCATGCACTTGTGACACCGGGTTCTGGGAAGGTTTGAAGTGTTGTATTTACTGCTTATCATTTAAAATTTGATTTGAGACTATATTCTTTAATATTTTTAACTTGAAGGAAAATCATAGATTTCAGAAGTATTAAAACGAGAATTTGATTAAGTAACTTGGTTGGCTTGCCTGACAGCAGTGTCCGGCGCCATCACGACCCTTAGTGGATTTTGG
>NW_017670271.1:1383989-1391610 GCF_001879085.1 Nicotiana attenuata
ATTTAAAAAATTTTAGCAAAACCAATATATATATTATATATATATATATATATATATAATAATATATAATATATATATATTATATATTATATATTATATATATATATATATATATATATATCACGCGCAAATCATGCCGAGGTCGACGGCCCGCTCCAACAGAACTGTAAACTGTGCACTGCTGAGGGTCGAACGGCACGAACCATAGATGCATCTATTTATCTGCCGAGGCGTTCGGCCTTCCAAAATAAACACATACCCTGCTCGCGAATGCATGCATGCGACACAGGTACACATAGAGATATATGCTCAATCAGTCAATTAAAAACTTAACGGGGATATTTATCCAATATAAAATAATTTCTCTTTTATAAATCAGGAAAATGAGTTTAATTCCTTATTAAATTTATTTACTAATCCAAGGTGATTTAAGCAATTCAAGCTATCAATAGGTTCATAAATAATTCGAGTATAACATGCTTTTGGGCCCTAACTACCCAGACAATAGCGTAATAGTAGCTACGCACGGACTCTCATCACTCGTGCGTACGTAGCCCCCGCAAATAGGAGCACATATCAATTATTTTACCTATGGGGACAATCCTCTTACAAGGTTAGAAAAGAGACTCACCTCGCTCCGAAGATCCATAACCGGCAATCCACGCCCTTGCCGGGACTCCAATTGATGCACAACGCTCAAAACAAGACATCATTACGTAAATCCATTAATATATGCTAAGGTACTCATTTAATCCGATTATAACAATTCCTACCCGATCGAAAGTTGACAAAAATGCCTTGGCCACGTGCCCGAATCTGAAATTCTCGAAGATGAAGTTTACCCATGAACTCACGACTCAATATATGATTTTCTCTTAATTCCATACTCAAAATCGTGTGGTCAAAATTCAAGAACAACTAATTTTCTAGGTCTTCTCTTAACCTCAATTTTCTACCCATTTACATGCTAAATCAATACATAATCAATGTATTTAACTCATAATACGTGGGATTAGTTTACCTTATCATTGATGAATGAATTCCTCTCTGAATCCTCCAGATCGCCCCTAAGCCAAAAAAATATGAGGAAATGGCCAATCCCGACTTTAATAATAGCCTTCTGCCTCCAGGTCTTTTCGCTTCTGCGACTCCTCCACCGCAGGTGCGGTCCGCTTCTGCGGAAAAATGACCGCATGCGTCCTAGCCTTAGCCGCCCCAATCCGCTTCTCGCGATAAAGCCCCGCTTCTGCGGATCCGCTTCTGCGGATTCCTGACCGCTTAAGCGGTCCCTGCTCCCTTCACTCCCACCGCTTCTGCGGTTCCTTCCTTGCTTCTGCGGGGCCGCTTCTGCGGTCCCAATTCCGCAAAGCGGAAATACCAGCAACCAGGCAACTTCAGCCTTCCAAAATTCCATTTTCGATCCGTTAATCACCGGAATCCACCCGAGGCCCCGGGACCCCAACCAATCATACCAACCAGTCCCAAAACACATTACGGACTTGCTCGAGGCCTCAAAATACATCAAACAACGCTAAAATCGTCATTCGACCTCCAATCCAAGCTTTATGAACTTGAAATTTCCAACTTCTATTTCCGATGTTTAAACCTATCAAATCATGTCCGATTGACCTCAAATTTTGCGCACAAGTCATATTTGACATTACAGAACCTATTGCCAACTTCCGGAATCGGATTCCGACCCCGATATCAAAAGTCCACTTCCGGTCAAACTTCTCAAAAACCTTCAAATTTCTATCTTTAGCCAAATGGTTCCAAAATGAACTACGGGCCTCCGAATTCACTTCCGATCGCGCCCCAACTCCAAAATCACCATATCGAAACTATTCACAGTCTCAGGAATCCCAAACGGACATTGATAACACTGAAGTGCACTTCAAACCAACACTTCATGAAATTTCTTTCTAAAATGCAACTTGCACAATAGCGCCGCCAAACACTCCCGGGTTATTCTAAACCACCTCCGGGCATACGCCCAAGTCCGAAATCATCATACGAACTGCTGGAACCTTCAGATCCCGATTCCGAGGTCGTTTACTCAAAATTTCCAATCTAGTTCATTCTTTTCAACTTAAAGCTTCCAAAAATGAGAATTCTCTTTCCAAATCAACTCTGGACTTCCCGAAATTCAATTCCGACTGCGCGTACAAGTCATAATACCTGAAATGAAGCTGCGTCATGCCTCAAACTGCTGAACGACGCGCTAGGGCTCAAAACGACCGGGTCGGGTCGTTACATTCTCTCCCACTTAAACATACGTTCGTCCAACGTGCTGAGAACTACACTGAAGTAGTCTGAAATCACTGTTTAAACTTCTCATGCACCTTCCCGTGCTACCACAGCTCAGTTAGCACTTAGCCGATCATTTCTGGAAGATATTCTCTTTTTATTCCAGCAAATAGCTTTAGACCAATTCCAACATCCGGATTTTCTATGCCCGATCTGTTTTCCACGTACGATCACCATATCAATCACCAACACAGTCGTACCAAACTGACTGCATAACTTAGCTTGAATTTCCAGCTTGCCCCTTTAATTCACAGGACACAATAACATTCTCTGATCTCAAATTATCGAAATTCACGAATCTATGTTCCCTATGCACTCATGACCTACAGTAGGTCTTGCTCTAACTCCTACATACCGCCAGGGACGGAATAGAGTTGCGGAAATTTCATAATCAATCTGCCTAGTCAACCAATCACTGAGTCTATACTTCAAACAATAAACATTACCATATTCTACCACAAATAATGACGTTTACTCCTTAATATATCCATACAGTCAAAATGTGGGTATTGCCTTTCATGGCTTGGTATAAATTGATAAAATAATGAAACGAAAATCCTTTATTACTTGTTGAAGGTGTTTACCTGTTTTCTCGCTTTGTGAGTTAGAACTTCTATATAAAATCCCTGATTTCCTCGCACATTTAGTATATTATTATTGGACCACTAGTAAGTGTCAAAGTTGACCATCTCGTCTCTACTTCTTCGAGATTAGACGGGATACTTGCTGAGTACACGTTGATTACGTACTCATACTACACTTCTGTGCATTTTTGTTGCACAGGTTTAAGTAACTCCAGTGGCCTACTGGGCGTAGTAGTGCAGATGATTTTGGGACTAGGTGAGCTGCATTATTTGAGGCGACCCGCAGCTAGTGCAGTTCCTTTCAGTTTATGGTATTTAATTTCTGTCCACTGTATTTCGGACGGATATTGTATTTTATTTCCTTATCAGTAGATACTCATGCACTTGTGACACCGGGTTCTGGGATGGTTTTTTTCAGAGATGTGTACTAGTAGTTATTACTTAATTCGAATTGAATTAGAAATTATTTTTAATTATGAAAAATGGAATGAAGAATCCTAGATTTTCAAAGGTATTAATAGAGAATTTAACTGCTAACTTAGTTGGCTTGCCTGACAGTAGTGTCCGGCGCCATCACGATCCGTAGTGGATTTTGGGTCGTGACAGTTGTGTACTAAAACTGTCATAAACTGTTTTAATATATGAGTACTTATACAAAAATAAGTGCTTAGATGTATGAAATTATTCTAAATACTAATTTAAAATCATTTAGGACACACATATACAAATATCTCTACAAACTATCAAAGTCTTCACCATAGGAGTACTATTTCAAAATAAGAGTTTAGATATCAGAAATTACTCTAAATATTTATCTAAAAGTAATAAAGGAACAAAAGACATAAATATCTCTACAATTATTAATATGTTTTTTGAGTTTTACACACAAAATTGTAAGTATAAGCTTGATAAGTCAAGAAGTCATCAGGTGATTAGCTTTGAGGCCACAAGTGTACAATTGATCTATTGTTCAAGATTTTTTTTTGGCATCTTAATGTTTGCTATTTGAGAATTAGTAAATTATTTAATTATATGTAATTACTAATTTTTTTATATTTTAGAAAATCTAGCTTTTATATTTAAAATTTCTTTGTTCATAAAATTTGTCTAATATTTTAGCTCTTGTAATGTTTTTGTAATCAAAGAAAAATATTTACTAACTATGATGTTTTGTTACAACGAATTTCTTGTGGTTAAATAATATTTATTAATATGGTTTCTACAAGTGCATGACAAAAAATTATAACTAGCTACGAAAGTTTATTGTCTCTTCAAATTTTATGGCTCTATCATCTTGTCATAACAAATAATTGTAGCTATTAAGAAAACTTTTGTCATCGTTGTTTATAACATGAATAAAAACTATGTTTTTAGATTCAACTTTTCTTGCAAATTATTTATTGGGATTAAAATATCACTGTAGCTATAATAACTTCAAAAGCGTGACAAAACTTATATTTAGCTATAAAAATTTTACTTTAGCAACAAAAATCTAGCTACTAACCAAGTTATTGCCACGAACTTCCAAAATATGAAGCAAAAGTATCTATTCAGCGATAACATTTTGTTTCAAGTAAATACTTGTGGCTAAAATGTTGCAATTGCTACAACATCTTCAAGCACGTGGCAAAAACTTACAGTCAGCTACGAAATTTTATTGTAGCAATAATTTTGTAGCTATTAAAATAGTTGTTGCCACGAATTATTATAACTTGAAGAAAAAATATCTATTTAGCTATAATATTTTATTTCAAGTAATTTTTTGTGGCTATAAGGTTACTATTGTGTGATGATCCAAAAGGTCATCACTAGATTTACGAGTCAATTCTGTGTTCCAAGGCCTTAAAAACCTCCTTTTATCTCACCTCGATTTGCGTGTGCAGTTCGGGCGCGTTTCCGGAAAGCTTTTCTGTGAAATTTTAGAAAAATAATGTAATTGGCCTTTAAAATTGATTAAAGTTGACTTTGGTCAATATTTTTGGTAAACGGACCCGGACCCATGATCCGACGGCCCCGTAGGGTCCGTAGTAAAATATGGGACTTGGGGGTATGCCTGGAATCGAATTCCGAGCTCCCAAGCCCGAGAAAAGAATTTTTTAAAGAAAATTATTTGCTGGAAAATATAAAGGTTTTTAGAAGTGAATTGATGAAATTCTTGATGGTATCGGGCCCGTATCTTGGTTTCGGTGCCCGGTACAAGTTTAAAATAATAATTAAGTTGAATCTATGAAATTTGGTAAAGATCGGAATTGATTTGGTATAGATCGGACGTATAGTTGAGAAAATAGAAATTTTGAGGTTCTTGAGTAATTTTATGAATTTGAGGGTTAATTCATAGTTGTTAATGTTATTTTGATGATTTGATCGCACGAGGAAGTCCGTATGATGTTGTTGGACTTGCGTGCATGTTTGGTTTCGAGCCCCGAGGGCTCGGGTGGGTCTTGGTTAGGCCACGGGGTAAAATTGGACTTAGGAAAACTGCTGGTGTGTTGCAGGTCTCATTTGCGAAGAAATATCGCAATTGTGAAGATGGGCTGGGCAGGGAGACCTTCGCATTTGCGAAGCTCAATGTTGCAAATGCGACTTTAGCAGGGATCGCAATTGCGAATGGTAGTTTGCATTTGCGAAGAAAGCAGGGCAGGCCTACCTTCGCATTTCCGAAGCCTGGGCAGCAATTGCGAGTTCGCATTTGCGAACCTGACATCGCAAATGCGATATCTGTACCTGTGCAAATTATAACTTAGACGAAATTTCTTTATTTTTCAAACTCTCTCAAACCCTAAACTCTTTTGGGAGATTTTCCAAAGACAAGTTCTTCTCCAAATCATTAGTAAGTCATTTCTAACTCATTTTCTTCAATCTATAACATCTTTTTACATGATTTCAATTCAAAGTCAAGGGTTTTCATGGGAAATTGGGTGATTTTGGGTAGAACTTAGGATTTTCAAATTTTGGGGATTTGGACCTCGATTTGAGGTCTGATTTCAAAATAAATTGTATATTTGAGTTCGTGGGTGAATGGGTAATCGGGTTTTGGTTCGAACCTCGGGTTTTGACCATGCGGGCCCGAGGTCGATTTTTGACTTTTTGGGGAAAATCATAGAAAACCTATAATTTAGCATTGGGAATGAATTCTTTAGCTTTTATTGATGTTGTTAAATTAATTTGGGTTAGATACAAGTAAATTGGAGGCGAATTCTAAAGGAAAAGCGGTGTTTGAGGCTTAATTTGGCCGTGGAAGTTTGAGGTAAGTGTTTGGTTGTCATGACCCGGATTTCCCATCCTCGGGGGTCGTGATGGCGCCTGCTCGTAGAAGCTAGGCAAGCCACGAAACACAGAAATCTTAATTCATTCATTTTAATCCCTGTTAACAACTTAAAATAAACAGGCGATTAACATTAGAATAATTGCGGAAGATGAAATCAAGCGGAAGACTTAGACTAATATAATACCAAAGTAAATGTGAGAATGCCAACATGTGCCTCTACCCAGAAACCGGTGCCACAACATTCACGAACTGTCTATGAATACTACATACAGATGTTTGAAGAAAAGAGATACAGTCTGCCTCGGATACAAATGAAAACAGAACATATAAGTAGATAGAAGAGAAGCCGGGCCTGCGGACGCCTGCAGGACTACCTCGGGATCTCTGGACTGAAGGCTGGCTCCCCAAGTGCTACTGCCCAAATGCTGCTCCGGTATCTGCACATAGTACAGAGTGTAGTATCAGCACAACCGACCCCATGTGCTGGTAAGTGTCTGGCCTAACCCCGGCGAGGTAGTGACGAGGCTGGGACCAGACTCCAGCTAAACCTGTGCAGATATATATGTGTGTATATATATATATATATATATATATATATATATATATATATATATATATATATATATATATANAAATAACAGTTTAAATGGGAGGGGGTACATGCTACGGGGAACATGTCAATTCAGCAGGAACAAAAGAGAGATATGGAAGGACAGCTCAGAATCTACAACCAAATAATAATAAAAATGTTGCGGCGCGCAACCCGATCCAATATAACACTTAGCACTGTTGCGGCGTGCAACCCGATCCATTATAACATTTGTTGCGGCGTGCAACCCAATCCAATATAATATAATATTGTTGGGGCGTGCAACCCGATCCAATGTAATATAATATTGTTGCGGCGTGCAACCCGATCCATATTTAATATTGTTGCGGCGTGCAACCCGATCCAATATAACACTTAGCACTGTTGCGGCGTGCAACCTGATCCATTATAATATTTGTTGCGGCGTGCAACCCGATCCATATATATATATATATATATATATATATATATATATAATATCAACAACAACCATACCAAGTATCCCGGAAAGGGATCATCAATAACTACTCTATCCCGGCAAGGGATTCAACAGTAAAAAGAATAAACACGTCCCGGCAAGGGAGAATCGGCTATATCCAATCTTAACTCAACTCCTACACAGCTCAATTAGTACCAACACTCAATCATAAATAAATTCCACGAAAATAAACTAAATCTTTGCTCAATATCGTGAACCATCAATTATAACATCTGTAGTAACATTTAAGAACACAATAACTATCAATTCAAGACTTACGGTCATGCTCGACACCAACGTATAGATACTCGTCACCATGCCTATACGTCGTACTCAACAAGAAGCAATTAGAAAATAGGACACAACTCCTAATCCCTCAAGCTAAGGTTAGACCG
>NW_017670271.1:1393264-1441858 GCF_001879085.1 Nicotiana attenuata
GGGTAATAGCATGCAATAAGTAACGATACTATTCCGCGCTTTAATACCTTAACGGGGTGGGAAAGGGTAGACATGGAGATGATGATCACACGATAACACCACGCGTACGATTAGTTACCGGGTGTTGCGTGGATGATCCGTGTATTTTTACAAACCTAGGACCCCCTTTTCCTTTATTTATTATTTTAGATTGTCAATTTTCAGAATTCTGCATTTCGTTTTAGTCATTAAAATTCCCCTTTAATTTTCGCACTGACCTCTCCTCTAAAATCTTCTGCTCATTCCCTTCCTTGTTTGATAATTTGTATTCATTACTTGATCCTATTTTCCTGCATTTAGACATTCTTGCCAATAACTAGGAAGTCACCTATTCAAATTTCAGCATGTTTAGTAACCGTTATACATACCTACTTGCAGTCTTTATGTGAAATTGTCTTGTAGGCTTATTTGCTTTAAAGTCACAATTGTAGCATGGCCGGGAACCACACTAGTGGATCTTGAGGGGTGCCTAACACCTTCCCCTCGAGATAATTTCTAGCCCTTACCCAAACTCTGGTTATTCAACTCAAACCCTTCTTAGTGTCCTAATGCACTTAATCATTAGGTGGCGACTCTTCAAACTCCAAAACCCAATTCCCAAAAGGGAAGAGAGTTGTCCTCCCAAATGTCGTAAACCCGATTTCGCCTTTTAAAGAAAAAGGCGGCTTCGACATAACCCACACTACATCGAACTTCCTCTGAGTCCGTGGGAGTCCAACAACGAAGTCCATAGTGATCCGCTCCCACTTCCACTCAGGAATCTCAATCTTCTGGAACAAACCACCAGGCCTCTGATGCTCATACTTAACCTGCTGGCAATTCAAACACCGAGCCACATATGCAACGATATCCTTCTTCATTCTCCGCCACCAATAATGTTGCCGCAAATCCCGATACATCTTTGCGGTGCCCGGATGAATAGAGTACCGGGAGCTATGGGCCTCCTTTAAAATCAACTCTCGAAGTCCATCCACATTAGGCACACAAACTCGGCCCTGCAATCTCAAAACTCCATCGTCACCTAAGGTAACCTGCTTGGCACCTCCGTGCTGCACCGTGTCTCTAAGGACACACAAATGGGGATCATCATACTGCCGATCACGGATACGCTCCAATAAAGAAGAACGAGCGATCGTGCAAGCTAACACACGACTAGGCTCGGAAACATCCAGCCTCACGAACTGATTGGCCAAAGCCTGAACATCAAAAGCAAGCGGTCTCTCACCGACCGGAATTTAAGCAAGACTGCCCATACTAGCTGACTTCCTACTCAAAGCATCGGCCACCACATTGGCTTTCCCGGATGATATAAGATGGTGATATCATAGTTTTTCAACAACTCCAACCACCTTCTCTGCCTCAAATTCAACTCCTTCTGCTTGAACAAATATTGCAGACTCTTGTGATCCGTGAACACCTCACACGCCACACCATACAGATAATACCTCCAAATCTTCAAAGCGTGAACAATGGCTGATAACTCCAAATCATGAACCGGATAGTTCTTCTCATGAATCTTCAACTGCCGCGAAGCATAAGCAATGACCTTGCCATACTGCATCAACACTGCACCAAGCCCAATGCGAGATGCATCACAATAAACTGCATATGGCCCTGAACATGTGGGCAAAACCAATACGGCGCCGTAGTCAAAGCTGTCCTGAACTTCTGAAAGCTCGCCTCACACTTGTCCGACCATCTGAACTGGGCACCCTTCTGGGTCAACCTGGTCATCGGGGCTGCGATAGATGAAAACCCCTCCACAAACCGACGATAGTAGCCTGCCAACCCTAAGAAACTCCGAATCTCTGTAGCTGATGCTGGTCTAGGCCAGTTCTTGACTGCCTCAATCTTCTTCGGATCAACCTGAATACCCTCTGCTGAAACAACATGACCCAGGAATGCAACTGAACTCAACCAGAACTCACACTTCGAAAACTTAGCATACAACTGACTGTCCCTCAGATTCTGAAGAACCACTCGAAGGTGCTGCTCGTGTTCCTCCCGGCTGCGGGAATATATCAAAATATCATCAATGAAGACTATCACGAACGAATCCAGATAAGGCCTGAACACTCGGTTCATCAAATCCATAAAAGCTGTTGGGGCATTTGTCAACCCGAATGACATCACCAAGAACTCATAATGCCCGTACCGAGTGCGAAAAGTTGTCTTAGGGACATCGGATGACCTAATCCTCAACTGATGGTAGCCAGATCTCAAGTCAATCTTTGAAAATACCTTGGCACCCTGAAGCTGATCAAACAAATCATCAATCCTCGGCAGCGGATACTTATTCTTGATCGTAACCTTGTTCAATTGCCGATAATCAATACACATCCGCATCGATCCATCCTTTTTCTTGACAAATAACACCGGCGCACCCCAAGGCGAAACACTGGGTCTAATGAAACCCTTCTCAAGCAAGTCTTGCAACTGCTCCTTTAACTCTTTCAACTCAGGCGGGGCCATACGATACGCGATATAGAAATGGGCTGAGTGCCCGGAGCCAAATCAATGCAGAAATCAATATCCCTGTCGGGTGGCATACCCAGCAGGTCTGAAGGAAATACCTCAGGAAACTCCCGAACAACAGGCACAGAATCAATAGAAGGGACCTCAGCACTAGAATCGCGAACATAAGCCAAATAGGCCAAACACCCCTTCTCGACCATACGCCGAGCCTTCACATAAGAGATAACACTACGGGTAGAATAGCCAGGAGTCCCTCTCCACTCTAAACGAGGTAAACCCGGTAAGGCTAAGGTCACAGTCTTGGCATGACAGTCCAAGATAGCGTGGTAAGGTGATAACCAGTCCATCCCTAATATAACATCAAAATCAACCATGTCTAGAAGCAACAAATCTGCACGAGTCTCAAGACCCCAATCATCACAATACAAGAACGATGGACTCGATCTACCACAATAGAATCACCCACTGGTGTAGACACGTATACAAGGGCACTCAAGGAATCACTAGGTATGACCAGATACGGTGCAAAATAAGATGACACATAGGAGTAGGTAGACCCTGGATCAAATAAAACTGAAGCATCTCTGCCACAAACCAGAACAGTAACTGTGATAAAACCATCGGAAGCCTCAGCCTCAGGCCTGGCTGGAAGAGCATAACATCGGGGCTGGGGCCCACCACCCTGGACTACATCTCTGGGATGGCCTGCAGCTGGCTGGCCTCCACCTCTAGCGGTCTGAGCTCCACCTCTAGCACCTCTACCTCCACCTCTAGCGCCTCTACCCCCACCTCTAGCTGGCTGGGCGGGCTGTGGAACACCTGGTGCCTGAACCAAGGCACGGGAACCCTGCTGCTGCAACTGAGTACCCACCAATCTCGGACAAGCCCTCCGGTTATGACCATACTCACCACACTCATAGCATCCACCTGAGTGCTGCAGCTGAGGAAACTAAGACTAACCCTACCGACCTAAATGACCACCCCGAAAACTTTAGAGCGGTTGTTCACTAATAGGAGCTGGTGGTGCACTGTAGGGCTGCTGATCAGAATACTGCATAGGAGAACCACGGCCACCTGAAGCACTGTGAGAAACCTGAAGTGCTGATTGAAAAGGCCTAGGAGGATGGCCTCTACCATACGAATCCCTACCTCCAGACGAGGCACCACTGAATCTGCCTGAATGACGGGGCCTCTTGTCCGACCCATGACCACCTCCCTGCAACAGAACCATCTCCACTCTCCTGGCCACATTGGCCGCCTCCTGGAAAGTAATCTCACTCCCAGTCTCCCTAACCATCTGAAGTCGAATCGGCTGAATAAGCCCCTCAATGAACCTCCTCACCCTCTCTCTCTCGGTGGAAAGTATGACAAGAGCATGACGAGCCAAGTCGATGAATCTGGTCTCATACTGAGTAACAGTAATAGAACCCTGCTAGAGACGCTCAAACTGCCTCCGATATGCCTCTCTCTGAGTGATGGGGAGAAACTTCTCTAGAAATAACTGAGTAAACTGCTCCCAAGTCAAAGTTGGAGATCCGGTTGGTCTAGCCAAGCAATAATCTCTCCACCAAGTCTTGGTGGATCCAGATAAGCGAAAAGTAGCAAACACATTGGTCTCCACTATCCCCATGTTCCTGAGAACCTCATGACAACTGTCTAGATAATCCTGGGGATCCTCAAAAGATGCACCGCTGAAAGTAGTAGTGAAGAGCTTGGTGAACCTGTCTAATCTCCACAAAGCATCAGCAGACATATCTGCTCCATCACTGGTCTGAGCTACCACACCCAGCTGAACTACTCCAACTGGCTGAGCTGCTGGAGTCAGAAACTGGGGAGCCATCTGCTCCAGAGTGCGAGTAGCAGGAGTCTGGGCTCCTCCTCCAGCCTGAGACACGGCTAGTGCTACAGGAACCAAGCCTGCCCGGGTGACACTCTCCATTAGACCCACTAGACGGACCAGAGCATCCTGGAGTATCGGGGTAGTAATAAACCTCTCTAGGACCTGAGCTGGGCCCACCAGAACTGTCTGGGCCGGAAGCTCATCATCAAGGTCAACCTGAGGCTCTGCCGCTAGTGCTGCTGCTCTAGGCTGAGCTCTGCCCCGGCCTCGGCCTCGCCCTCTGCCCCTCGTGGGAGCTGCTGCTGGGGCTCGGGCTGCTGACCGGTGGATGAGGAAGCGCGTGTTCTCTCCATCTGCGAAAGAATAGAGTAGAAATTCAATTAGCATTGAGAAACCAAACCGCACGACAAGAAAGAATAAATGTGAAGTGTTTCCTAACTCTGTAGCCTCTACGGGATAAATACAGACGTCTCCATACCGATCCCTCAAACTTTACTAAGCTTGTCCGTGAATTGTGAGACCTATGTAACCTAGAGCTCTGATACCAACTTGTCACGACCCGGATTTCCCACCCTCGGGAGTCGTGATGGCGCCTACTCGTAGAAGCTAGGCAAGCCGCGAAACATAGAAATCACTAACTCTTCTATTTTAACCCTTTTTAACCATTTAAATTAACAGGTAATCAACATTGAAATATTAACGATAAATGTAAATCATGCGGACGACTTAATCTGATAGAATAACTAAACCAGTACGACACTGCCAACATACGTCTCTACCCGGAATCTGGTGTCACAATATCACGGATGGACTATGATTACTACAACCAATGTCTGAAAGAAATACAATCTGTCTCGAAATCAAATGAAAACAGAGTACATAATAAGATAGAAGAGAACGCCGGGCATGCGGACGCCTGCAGGACTACCTCGGGATCTTTAGCTGGACTGAAGGCAGCCTCCCCAAGTGCTACTGTCCAAAAGCTGCTCCGGGATCAGCACATAGTGCAGAGTGTAGCATCAGCACAACCGACCCCATGTGCTGGTAAGTGCCTCGCCTAACCCCGGCGAAGTAGTGACGAGGCTAGGACCAGACTCCAGATAAACCTATGCAGTTATAAAATATGCAGCGAAAAATAAAACAGAAATAAACAAATAAATATGGGAGGGGGTACATGCTGCGAGGAAAATATCAAGTCCAGCAGTAATTTAAGAGAAATATAAGAGAACAATTTAACATTTACAGCAACCAATAATAACACTGTTGCGGCGCGCAACCCGATCCCTATCATTTAACACTGTTGCGGCGTGCAACCTGATCCAATTGTATCATTGTTGCGGCGTGCAACCCGATCCATTTATATCACTGTTGTGGTGTGCCACCCGATCCATTCATATCATTGTTGCGGCGTGCAACCCGATCCATTTATATTATTAATTGCGGCGTGCAACCCGATCCATTTATAGTATTGTTGCGGCGTGCAACCCGATCCATTTATATTATTGTTGCGGCGTGCAACCCGATCCAAATATAACAATGTTGCGGCACGCAACCCGATCCAAATATACAATCATAACAAGAGTCCGGCAAAGGAATCGACAATATAAGTAAATACGTCCCGACAAGGGAGAAACAGCTATAACCAATCTTGTTCCAACCTCTAGCTACCTCAGCTAACACCAATACTAATCATAAGTAATTTCCACGATAACAATCTAAATCTTTGCTCAATACCGAGAATCATCAATTTAAGCATCCGTAGTATTACTTAAGAACACAATAATTCACAATTTAAGACTAACGGTCATGCTTGACACCAACGTATAGATACTCGTCACCATGCCTATACGTCGTACTCAACAAGAAGCAAATAGCAAATAGGACACAACTTCTAATCCCTCAAGCTCAGGTTAGACCGAACACTTACCTCGAACTTCCACGGCCAACTCAAACCTCAAACACCGCTTTTCCTTTTGAATTTGGCTCCAAATCAATTGTATGTAGACATAATCGACTTAATAACATCAATAAATGCTAAACAATACAATTTCAATGCTTAATTATAGCTTTCCCATCATTCTTCCCAAAAAGTCAAAAATTGACCCCGGGCCCGCTTGGTCAAAACACGAGGTTCGGACCAAAATCCGATCACCCATTCACCCACGAGCCCGAATATATAATTTGTTTTGAAATCCGACCCCAATACGAGGTCAAATTCCTAAATAATCAAAAATCCTTAACTCTACCCAAATTCCTAATTTTCTACCCGTAATCTCATGTTTTAGGCCTATAAATCTAGTGGGTGTTGATAAAAATGGAAGAAAACGAGCTTAGGATTACATACCTATGAAGCTATGGTGAAGTTCCTCTTCAAAAATCGCCCAAGAGGTGTGGAGAAGATGAAGTTTATGAAAAATGGTGGAATTCCCGTAATACATTCTGTTTTTGAACTTAAAATAACTAGGCGGATTTTTGGTCTATGCGTTCATGACAGGCTCATCGCGTTCGCGATGAATTGAGCCTGAGTGACCTTCGCGTTCGCAAAAATGGGCTAGCGTTCGCGGAGCACTAATTCCTCGAGCCTTCGCGTTCGCGTCCAGGTGGTCGCGTTCGCATAGGGTATAATACCCCTCCCCCTGCCCAGGCTCATAAGCCTTCGCGTTCGCGATACAAGGCCCGCGTTCGCGAAGGGAAGACCCCCCAAAGCTTCGCGTCGCGGCCTAGGTCTCGCGTTCGCGTAGAAGGAAATTTCCTTCAGCATGAATAACTCATCGCGTTCACGAGGGTCCTCCCGCAAACGCAAAGAAGAAAATGCCAGAACACCAGAAACTGAAAAACCTGCAACTTTTTATGAGTTCAAAACCTTCCGAAACTCACCCGAGCCCTCGGGGCTCCAAACCAAACATACGTACTAACTCAAAAACATCATATTAACTTACCCATGCGATCAAATCGCCAAAATAACCTCTTAAATAACGAATTAAACCTCAAAATCAATGAAATTTCTCAAAACTTCTTTAAACATCAAATTTTGCATATAAGGTCCGAATCACGTCAAATGGATCCCGTTTCTTACCAAACTTTACAGACAACACATATAAATCACATTGAACCTGTACTGGGCTCCGGAACCATAATACGGGCCTGATACCACATATTTCACATAACATTTCACTTTCAAAAACCTTTATATTTTTTAGAAAATAATTTCTTTTAAAAATTCATTTCTCGGACTTGGGACCTCGGAATTCGATTCCGGGCATACGCCCAAGTCCCATATTTTTCCACGGACCCTCCGGGACTATCAAATCACGGGTCCGGGTCCGTTTACCCAAAATGTTGACCGAAGTCAACTTAAATGCATTTTAAGTCAAAATTTCAATATTTTCACAGATTTTTCACATAATAGCTTTCCGGCTACGCGCCCGGACTGTGCACGCAAAACGAGGTGAAGCTAAAAGAGGTTTTTAAGGCCTCGAGATGCAGAATTTATTTTAAAAATAAGTGATGACTTTTTGGGTCATCATATTCCGTCAACAACCATGATTGGTCTACAATGCTCCCAACCCTTGATAGATGCATATAGCGAAACATATGCATAAAGAAAGCATTCATCTTCTGATTTGTGCAACTTTGTAACCGTTCCTGGATTTGTATGCTCCAACATATACAAATACCTCGGCAACTCCTTATATGAATCGCTCGGATTCCCTCTTATCATTGCCATTGCTATCTCTTTAGCTCTCCATGCTTTCATGTAGCTCACTTCAATCCCGTGTTGCTTTTGTATGTCCTCTATTATATCATTTGCGGTGTAAACTTTTTTTGGATTAACATACTTATCCTTGACTATACTATCAATTACACCCGAAGTAGCTTGACGTTGTGTTAAGTATCTTCCACCATAGCCGCATGTGTGATTATTATTGTAACTTCTCACCTTGAATATGGTTGCCTTGTAAACGCAGAAGATTCAAAACTCCAAGCACAATTGTCATCCACACACATAAGGTGATACCTAGGATTAAAGATCATTCAACTTCTAAATACACATGTATACAAAAAAATAACTAGATATATACTAATTTTAATACCTATATACAAATATATACTACTTTATACATATATATAACAGAATATACAACTATTGTCATACCTTGTTGCGCTTGATCTCTTCACCTTGAATTGAAACCTCTCGCGTACAGCCAAGTTCTTCATCACACTGACAACTATCTCTTTATCCTTATAAACTTGATCTTCCTCAACAAATTTGTTCAACATATCATCTATTATACCCGTATTTTTACTACATTTCGTGTTTTCAATAAATTCGATATCAGGCATAATCTCAGTGCTATCAATTGTGGATACATCTATACAATTGGAACTTGTAAAAACCAAACAACTGGAACTTGTACCAACCAAACAACTAGAACTTGCACCAACCAAACGATTATCATAAATCTCTTTCACCGTTACATACAACGGGTATTCAGTGAAATTCAAGTTTTTCTTCTTTAATTCGATATACACCTTAACACTTATATCGTTGTAAATCAGGATCGGTGGCAAACCATCCTTTGGGAGAAAGTTAATATCCAATGTGTTTAACTCACAATCAATTCTAATTTATTCCGAAATAGCTGCAACTAAGTTGTTGTAGCTGAATGTCGACTCGATTATTACACAATCGCTGACAAAATTGATAAACTTATTTTCTTTCCATTCACCACTATGAAGAACGTAAACTGGAAAAAGCGAACAAAAAGTTGAAATCAAAATTGTAGCAAAAATAAAAATTGTGCTGATTGCTGCAAAAAAAAATTCACTTTTCGTGTTAGATTCGCTGTTAATTCGAGATGAAGAACAATTTCTAGGGTTTTTGGAGTTGCATTGACTGCAAGATCGCGATTTTGTAGATTTGGTGAAGAAGAATGGAAAGAATGAGAGAAAATCCCGCTGAAAGATACAAAATCCTACTTCTGAATCCCCAAAAATGGAAATAACGCCCCTTTTCGGATATGGGCCTGTTATTTTTGGGATACTCAATTGTAGATTGAAATATGGGCTATAAAGTTGAAAAGTAGGTAGCCCAGTTGTTTAATATGAAATTTCCCCTTTTTTTAACGAATTAATAAAAAAAGTATGTCATCTAAATTGAAACAGAGGGCGTAACCTAATTTAACTACTAGAAAGTCTTTCAATGTACTAATTTTCTAGTGCAATTAAATGATGCAAATCAGTTAGTCATATTTAGATAGTGTGGGATATCTCCTACCTCCAACCACTTCACATGACAACTTTGCCTATCAAAGATTAGGTAAAACGGAAAAATTGCTTAAGTTTTTTTTATCTTGCACCGTAGAGTACATAGAGTACATTGAATGTACATGAATCATTATATCATAATTTCTTTTATTCGTATTAACAACTACTCGAGGGGAATGTAATTTAAAGAGACAGCACGTGAAATGGGTCTACGTCTCGTTGAGCTGCTCGTATGTGAAAAGTTTCAATTCCACTACCTTTCTCTCTTTCCCACTGTTCACAGACCTACTCTCTCAAAAAAAATTCTATGGGACTCATAATATGAGATCACAAGTAAACTTTGGGTTCATATTTCAAATAAATGTCATTCAGCAATAAACCAATTGACATGCATTTGAGAATATTCACATGATTAAATGAAGAGTAAACTTATGTCCCTCTTGTTTTTCCTTTATTAAGAGCAATTGGGCTTATATACATACTCGTTAAAGGATATATGCACTTGATCTGCATATAGACCCAATCAAAAAGAAATTAAAAGTATTGACTTGAGCAAACCATATATATGGCGGTGAACTTACTCGCACCAGGTGTTTACACCAAACCAATAGATACATGACATATGTCTTGCATATGGACTTCAATCATTTAACCATGGTAAATTATATGCATTCTCATCTAACTAAATTAATTAACTATGGTAAGTTAATATAGTTTGGTGTAAACACCCGATGTCCATTTCACAGAACTTATTTAAGTCGAGGCTTAAATAGGATAAGAGCACTTACGTTACCGATATTGTAATGTCTATTAATCTTCAAATATAAACATGATGCAATTTCATCTTATTTAAGGTAGAGATAAGATCTGCGTACATTTTATTTATCTCAGATACTACTTGTGAGATTACTCTATTTGTATTGTTGTATTCAAAATGTCTATAGCCGTGGATTGAAGTCAAATGGCTTCTACACGTTTTGTTTGCCTGTTAGTTGACAAAATATCGCCAAACATGAACACCTAATAGGAAGTCGTTGGTGCACCTAAATAGTAATTTGAATTTGGTGCATCAACCAAATGTCACGCCTGTACAAACTCTGAGTAGTAAGACTTTAAGTACTTCAGATATTTATCAAATATAAAATACTAAACACGATTAGTCAAAAAATGCTTATAAGTAATTAGTTTGGCCAAACTTATAAGTTTGTCCAAACATAAAAAGATGAACACTAAAAGAATGTACATAGAAAGAGAGGGAGGAGGATACTATTATGGCCAACGGTAGAATCTAGTGCTAAGGAAATAACAAGCCTAAACACGGCGTCAAACATAACCTATAACTATTGATTTGTAATATTTGATTATGATTGTGTAATCAGATCAAATTAAATCAGATATGTTGATTTGTATTGTCTGATCATATAGGATCAAATCATATCAGCTAAGTTAGGAAAGTTTTAGATTTTAAGGGATTAGATTAGATTAGAAATACCCCTTTGTTTGGAATCAGGGGATTATTTCCTTTTTAATTGATTTGTTTTCTCCTATAAATTGTGTATTCTTTGATAGAATAATGCATATTATTTCGATACCAAAACTAACATGGTATCAGAGCAGTAGCTTCTTTCAACATTTTTCTTTTCCTTCTGTTCATGGCTAAAACAACCTTTACTGGGCACAGAATTCTAGCGGCAACAACAGAAGCCGAGAATTCTGTTAGTGTGCTCCCACTCGAGACAACCATGAATCAAAACAATGATTCATCTCATTTATCCTTTCAAGTAACGTCTCATAGGTTGAATGAAGAAAACTATCAGGAGTGCACCTTCTGTCCGGTTATCCATTGATGGCAGAGGAAAACTTGGGCACTTGATCGGTGAAATCAGAAAACCTGAAGCTGGAGATCCAAAAATCAAGGCCTGGAGGTCCGAGAACTCATTAGAGATCGTATGGCTTCTAAACTCTATGGAACCAGCAATAGGTAGGCCATATTTGTTTTTGCCCACTACTAGGGATGCATGGGAGGCTGTTAAAGAAACCTATTCGGATGTTGAAAATACTTCTCAAATTTTTGAATTAAAAATTAAGCTTTGAAAGGCTAGACAGGGAGAGAGAGAAGTAACTATCTATTACAATGAAATGGTTTTATTATGGAAAGAATTAGATCAATACTACAATTATGAGTGGGAGTGTCCAACGGATAGTGTGAAAGCATTGAAAAAAGAAAAAATGAGAGAGTTTATCTATTTCTAGAAGGATTAAACCGAGAATTTGATGAAGTAAGATCTCGGATTCTCGGGAAAAAACCTTTGCCATCTTTGCGTGAGACTTTCTCAAAAATAAGAAAAGAAGAAACGAGAACGAATGTCATGTTGAAATTAAATCATAATCTGAATTAAAAAGCAATAGATTCTTCGGCACTGGTGGTTGCAAAAGGAGATGATGACAAGAAGAAGAAATCTTGGTGTGATTTCTGTAAAAAGCACTGGCACACTCGCGAAACATGTTGGAAAATTCATGGGAAGCCTCCTAACTAGAAGAAAAAAGGAGTTGACAACCGTGGAAACCATGCATTCCAAACAATCAGTGAAGAGCAAGGGGAACATTCTTCTTTAGAGTTGTCTCCATTCATAAAGGAGCAATTAGAGCTCTTGCACAAACTTCTTTAGAATTAACTCCAAACCAGTAAACCAAGTCCTTCCAGTCCCTCTTGTTCTTTTACCCAATCGGGTATTTCACCGTCTGTTTATTTGATTACTAACTCAAATGGTGTGAACTTCTGGATCATCGATTCAGGAGCTAGTGACCATATGACAGGAAATCCCCATTTGTTCTCTACTTACTCACTTTGTGCAGGAAACAAAAATGTTCGAATTGCTGATGGATCTTTTTCAGCAATTGCTAGAAAGGGAACTATCAAACTTACTCCTTCCTTGACCCTCTTTGATGTCCTTCATGTTCCAAATTTGACATGTAATCTTGTGTCTGTTGCCAAATTAACCCAATCGCTCAATTGTCGTACAATATTTGACTCATTTTCTTGTGAATTTCAGAACAAGGTCTCGGGGAGGATGATTGGCAGTGCTAAAGAGTCTGGAGGTCTCTATTTCCTGGAGGATGGAGACAATTCAATAAAAATACTATTTGTTTGAACACCTTTTTTATCGAGAAAATAAGGTTATGCTTTTGCATTATAGGCTTGGTCATCCTAGTTTTTATTATTTAAAGATTTTGTTACCTCAATTGTTCATGAATAAGAGTCCTTCTATTTTGCAGTGTGAATTCTGTGAAATGGCAAAAACATCGACGTTCTATTTTTTCTTTCATAAATATCATGCTTCAAAACCATTTAAGCTTATCCATAGTGATGTTTAGGGACCATCTAGGGTTTTGATAAATAGTGGAAAATGATGATTTGTGAGTTTTATTGATGATCACACTAGACTAAGCTCGGTTTATCTAAAGATAAAACAGAGGTAAAAATGTGTTCGAAATTTTTTATGCTATGATTGAAACACAATTTCAAGAGAAAATCCAGATTTTTGGAGAGACAATGGCCGAGAGTTTTTTAATGTGAAATTAAGAATTTTTTTTCAAAATAAAGGAGTAATCCATCAAAGTTCATGCCCTGATACACCCCAACAAAATGGGATTGCCGGGAGAAAGAATAGACATTTATTGGAAGTAACTAGAGCCTTATTGTTTACTAGTAGAGCTCCACAATATTTATGGGGAGAAGCTCTTTTGACTACCACCTATTTGATAAATAGGATGCCATCTAAAGCCCTTAGTTTTAGTACTTCCTTTAGTCTATTCAAAGAGAAATTTACTATATCTAGGCTAACTACTAATTTGGCATTAAAAGTATTTGGGTGTACTATTTTTGTTCACAACCATGAACATAATAGGAGCAAACTGGAACCTCGTGCAAGAAAGTGTATTTTTATAGGCTATGATCCAAATCAGATTGGGTATAAGTGTTATGATCCGAATACAAAAAAGATTGTGGTTACTATGGATGTTACTTTATTTTGAATCCCAACCTTTTTTGGCACTCATCTTCAGGGGGAAAAGTTTTTAGAAGAAGAGTTGTTTTACAATAATGAGGGAATGAGTTAAAATAAAAAAGAACCGAGTTACCTGATAAACATGGATAAGCTAAATATGTGTGATAATGATCTAGGAAAGATAAGGAATGAAAATGCTATAGACAATAAAGGCTATGATTCTGAACCTGTAAAATCAAAGCGTGATCTGATTAACAACAAAAATGGTGAACAAACAAAAGAGTTGCGCGTTTACACGAGGAGAAACCAGAATCTTAGAAAAGAGACCGAAAACTCTCAACATGGTCAGTCATCCACTCAAGAAGACCAAAATGAATATTCCAGGTAGTACCTCAAACGAGTCTGTTTCTGATACATCTCTTATTCCTTCAGATCTTGATCGTCCTATAGCTAAAAGAAAAGGTGTGAGAAACGTCACTAAACACCCCATGTCAAACTTTGTGTCATATAAAAAATTGTCCCCTTCCTATTCAACTTTTCTTTCTCAATTAGCTGTTTTGGAGATACCAAAGAATGTGCAGGTTGCTTTAAATGTTACTGAATGGAGGGAGGCAATTCTAGAGGAGATGAAAGCCCTAGAACAAAATGAAACTTGGAAAATCATGGATCTACCATGAGGAAAGAAAACGGTGGGTTGTATGTGGGTTTTCGCCATCAAATTCAAGTCAGATGGGTCACTGGAAAGATATAAGACGCGTCTTGTAGCTAAAGGGTTTACTCAAACCTACGACATCGACTACCTTGAAACATTTGCTCCAGTAGCCAAACTGAATTCTATTAGAGTCCTCCTTACTATTGCCGCTAATCTTGATTGGCCCCTTCAACAGCTAGATGTAAAGAATGCATTCCTCATTGGAAAACTTGAAGAGGAGGTCTACATGGATCCTCCACCAGGCTTTGAAAATCGATTTGGGACAAAGGTATGTAGACTTAAAAGATCTCTCTATAGTCTAAAGCAATCTCCTCGAGCTTGGTTTGAAAGATTTACTCAATTTGTTAAAGGGTTGGGTTACTTGCAAGGACAAGCAGATCACACAATATTTATTCGGCATTCACTACAAGGAAAAATAACAATCCTTATAGTGTATGTTGATGACATTATACTCACGGGAGAGGACTCAATTGAGATGAAGAATCTAAAGGACCAGTTAGTATCAGAATTCAAAATCAAAGACTTAGGACCTTTAAGGTATTTTCTTGGCATGGAAGTGGCTCGATCGAATGAGGGAATAATGGTTTCTCAAAGAAAATATGTGCTGGATTTGTTGAAAGAAACAGGGATGAGCGGGTGCCGACCAGCAAAAACTCCTCTTGACCCAAACATAAAGCTCGGGAATAAAGAAGGAGATTCGATTAACAAAGGCCAATATCAGAGATTGGTAGGAAAACTTATCTACCTGTCGCACACTCGTCCTGACATAGCTTTTGCAGTAAGCTTGGTTAGTAAGTTTATGCATTCTCCTCAAAAAGAACATCAGGAGGCTGTGTATTGAATTTTGAGGTACTTGAAAAGCTCACCGGGAAAAGGGTTGTTCAAGAAAAGTGATAAAAGGAGCATTGAGGCCTACACAGATGCAGATTGGTCAGGGTCCTGTACTGACAGAAGGTCTACTTCTGGGTATCGTACATTTATTTGGGGAAATCTTGTGACATGGAGAAGTAAAAAACAAAGTGTTGTGTCACGAAGCATTGCTGAAGCGCAGTACAGATCTATGGCTCATGGAATCTGTGAGATTATTTGGCTTAAGAAAATGATGGAGGAACTTAGAAGACCTATAACTTTTACCAATGAAGCTATACTGTGACAATAAAGCTGCCATAAGCATTGCCCACAATCCAGTTCAACATGATAGGACAAAACATATTGAGGTGGATAGGCATTTCATCAAGGAGAAGCTTGAAGAAGGAAGTGTGTGCTTGCCATTTTTGCCAACAGATTAGCAGATAGCAAATATTTTTACTAAGGGGTTGTTTAAACCAAGATTTGAAAGTCTTGTGAGCAAGTTAGGCATGTCGGATATCTACATGCCAACTTGAGGGGGAGTGTTGATTTGTAATATCTGATTATGATTATGTAATCAAATCAAATCAGTATATGTTGATTTGTATTGTCTGATCATATAAGATCAAATCATATCAGCTAAGTTAGGAAAGTTTCAGTTTTTTTTAGATTAGATTAAAAATACCCATTTGTTTGGAATCAGGGGATTATTTTCTTTTTTATTGATTTGTTTTCTCCTATAAATTGTGTATTCTTTGACAGAATAATGCATACTATTTCGATACTAAAACTAACAATAACTATTCTCCTATTAGATATGAGAAAAAGGAAAAAGGTATATATGATACCACTATTGAAATTTGCAAGGCAGCAGCAAGTTGCATCGAGCTACACTATTATTGAAATTTGCGAGACTTGGAATGCAAGTCAAATGGGCTTAAAATAAATTAATGGATGAAGTCTACTACAATAAATAGAAGAATAAGCCCATGTAGGGACAATGTGTGCAGAAAATGGTAGAAATAAGACATCATAAGGGGTGGTCTTAACTTTTGGCCTTTGAGGCTGGTCGTGATCACTTGATCAATGGGCAAACCTTCAAGATCAAAAGCCAAAAGTTTTCTTCCATTAAACTTAAAAAATTTATCATTAGTCGCGTGACTTGCCCCAAAAGTCAAAATTTCAAGACTAACTTCTTTCAAGGTCATTTGTTTCATTGACTCCAACGTGGGAGGGTCCAAAAATTGCACGAATATGTACAGGTTGTTGTCCATCAGGTTTTTGAAGTCCATACTAATGCAAACCGTTGGTGCAGACTGGAGTTATTGCTATGCAATTATTTCGAGGTATGGCCCAGGGAATCAATGAACCCACTATTATTTGGCTTTTGATTACATTATTGGTAACTGCATAAAAGCATAATGATCTGTTGAAGATTTGACTAACATTTCTTCGTTTCGATCTGAATGTATTAGCATCTACTCTAACTAGTTCTGTAGCGTGTGCAGCTGCTTCAGCGGGAGCTTGCAAAAGCTTAATTAGTAACCGAGTCTGCCACTGGTTTGGCAATTTGACCTGTCGAGATGAGTTTCTACATCACATTTGCTATGATTGTCTAATAATGCTGGAGAGTTAGACATAACGAATTGAACCTAAGCTGCAGATTGAGAATACTAGAATTTGTTAAATATAGCTATCAGCACGCTATCCGCGAGTACCAAATTGTGAATCTTAAAATTTCACCTATTAAGAAGAAAGAGCACTATTACTCTCAATTCAATAGAACTTTTCAGTCAAACAAACAATTCTTGTACATAACATGCCAGTAACAAGTTCTACAAATCATATACACCATGTCATACAAAAATTATTTTTACAATAGTCACAAAGCATCCTCATACAAACGAAAAATGGCTTTTTGGTCATGTAATCTGGAGGAACATGAGGAACGTTCCCCCACATTTAAGTACTTCAACTACACGGAATAAAGAATAACAATTCTCAGCAATCCAGAGAATGGATTTTCTTGTACACGTCTAACCTCAAACTCTAGCGGAACCACTCACTGCTGGATATCCCACAACAACAGCTCAAATATCTTGAATTTCCAGTAATCGGAAACTCTGGCGTGTGAAGTTACAATGGAGCAAGTTGAGAACGTCTATAAAGGCTTCGCTCTTTCTGGACTTTATTTATTGGTTTGTCAAACGAACGTGCTAAGCAAGCCTACAAGATGCAGGAGCTAATTGCTAATCTTTCCTTTCGAAGAAAAGAATCTGCTGAATCCACGAGATTGCTTTTCAGGTGTTGGGCCCCCAGATGAAGATGAGGAGCTTGACTTAGTAGGCCGGTGTTTTGGATGCTTTGAGCTGATTGGTGATCTCAATGGATTGTTTACTTCAGAGTCCGAAGGACTATACAGGGCATTGTATAGATCCATGGGGGATTCAGAATTTGTCTTCACAGAACTGGCAGTATCCAACTCATCCATATCAGTATCATGCAAGCTCATACCACTCGTAGTTGGTTCTTCACTCAGACTCTGCCTCTTTGGACTTCTCTCAATCCATGGAGACCCCATCGACTCTGTCTCTGTCTGAGGACGTAAAGCTTTCAACTGCTTACCAAGAAGAAATATGGTTTCTTGGCACTCTGCAAGCTTCTCGGCTGCTGCTGATAACTCTTTCTCCTGGAGAAAAAAAAACAGACCATCATCTTCACATATCGACTATAAGGTGAAAATAGTACAACTTCAAAATGAGAAACGCGCATATACAAGAGTTGAAGGAAAAGCATAGACAAGAAAGAATCATAAAGGCCAACTTTTTGTATTAAAGCAAACTGAACAAAGATTCAATTCAAAAACAGGGCAACTTGAAGATTTACATTGTGAATAATGCATCAGTGGACAAATATTTTGTAGTCCAAATTCTAGTTTCCTCAGTAAAGTATGACAATGGACCGGCGAGAAAGATAAGACTCTGGCTAGCAGCTGAAATTAGGATATATTAGATTGTGTTTTATTGGAAGCTTCAACAAAATCAGGAGTATAACCAAGAATACAAAGATGTTAAGGCTGACCTCTCGCAAAAATGTCATATCGCAATAGTTCCTAAAAGGTTCCCATTAAAACATCAGCAGCAGTTTTCGTAACACAATGAAAATATTAAATCATAATTTCTACGTATGATGTTCCCAGAAATCTGAAGAGTATGCAACTCAGGAAACATGGGATCCAAATTATGTCCATTAGTAAGGCAATAGCCAATCACTGTTCACACAAAAAATACAAAAAAGAAAATGTTGAAAAACTTTATATTTATTATCTTAAACTTAACATAAATAACATTTCGTAATTTAATGAACAGATCTATTATTCAGATACCTTCTTTGCCATGATAATGGTTGCATCAGTAACAATCATGTACTTTAACTAGTATAATTTTGCAATGTGAGTCACTTAAATGTTATAATGTCTAACAATTTGGTGGTATGGATATTGAGGCTTATTAATATCAACATATCATGTTCTTTTCACCATCTGCTATATATAACGTTAGTTTCTTTCTGAAAATTGTTTATGCTCTGAAATTTTAAATGCCCACTGAAAAAAAAGATTCAATGTAGCTTAATCCCAAATTTATTACAGATACAATACGTTGGAAAATGAAGTGAACTCAACGAGAAACCACATGCAAGACAGTTACCTGGTTGGTCTTGGCAACAATGTCAGCGGCTGGACAGCTCTCAATCCTGGTTTGAATAGCAAACATAATTCAACAAAGTCAAAGTGATAATCATACACAAAGTGAAGCTAACATTGAACTTTCGCTGTATATGTATTGGCAACCATAACCTAAACATGCAGAAAACTTTGAGTGGAAACCAGGAAAACAAATCCTATAGGATGGTTTTACATGTAATCAAAGTAAAATAAAACTTTTATGGGTGATTGATTACAATTTCATACAATTATTATGCCTCAAAACCTGGATTAGTTGGACAATGATATTTGGATTCAGGAAATAGCACATTCAGCAAATGGACCAATAAGTAGTGGCCAGTTAGGTGATCCAGTCCTACATTCTACAGATAGCTAGCAATACACCAAGGAAAAGCAGAATCACAGTCAGAGGAGAAGAATAACGGGGTAGAAATTTACTACTAAACATTCTCTGCCAAATGAACACTTACTGATAGTTGGATGTCTCATGATGTTTATGTTCTTTTTCCCTTTTCCTTTTAGTGTCCATGTATGAGGTGCATTTGAAAGTTTACATATGCATGATAAAATTCCAAGAGTGTGTCCAGGTATTAAATATTAGTCTGATCAAGCTCCTATCATAATAAAACTAATGCATTGGAGAAGATGGCAAAAGTCAGAAACTTCAACCTTAACCATCAATATGAGATCAGAAAGTCCAAAATTTTAATTCCAGGCACAATGCGGGGGAATATAAACCCACTACTAACCTTCGTAGTTGTTCTTCAAGATCCTGGCATCTAGCTAAAACTTCGTGGTGACTCTTCTTTTCCTCTTGAAGCTCATTATCAAGACATTCTATTTTTTCCTGAAGAAGGTCTACTTCAGTTTGCAACTCCTCCGTACGAGTTTCAAGTGATCTATATGATTCTACCATACATTTGAGCTGAGTTTCAGCCAGACTATTCGACTTTTGAGCAGATATCAATTGTGACTTCACCTCTGCCAGAAGCTGCTCTGTTTCAACCAATTGCAATTTTGTGCTTTCCAGGTTCTCTGTACATTTAGTTAGATCAAGAGCAATGTTATTCTTCTCAAGTTTCAATTGTTCAAACTCTTCCAATGAGCACTTCCACGAAGTTTTTGTTGACTCTGAAGTTGGAACAAGTCTCCCTTCATGAGGAATGTCAGGATCTGAAGAAGAATCAGAGAAACGAGCACAAATATTTGAATATCCCCCTCCTGAGTGTTGAAGACCTTTATTTTCTGGTAAAGCAACCTTGTCTATGCAATCAGAAGTACTAATTTCTGTTTCAGAAGTTTTGTATCCCAGGATATTGAAGTGTAATTCACTCGCGTTACGCAGCACCTGAGAGAGGTCAAGAACAAAATTCACCAAATTCAACCTGCTGCTTACAACCTCAACGTAGGTGGCAGAGAACTCATCCAACTTTTCATTAATTCGAGTTCCATCTGGGGATGCTCCATCGACAGCCTCTGCTTCTTTGCCCAGAAATATAACAAAGTCATGAATCTGAGACATAGCATCTGATAATTCTTTACTAATACTTTGAACAGTCCCATTGCATGATTTACTATCTTGAGAGACATGAATGTCCTTTTCTACATTTGCCCTAGGGTCATCAAGAGAGAGCTGAGATTCACTTGCAGTCTCAGAACTGACTGTAGTCTCGACAATGCTCCTTGCCGATTGGGGACGGATAGAATCATGCACCTCCTGAACAATCTGTCTTAGATCCTCTTGAAGTTTTTGCATGTCAGCCTCCTTAGATAGAGATTCCAATACAATTGAAATTCTTGATTGGAGCTTCATGAGAGGGGATGGCTCTGAAGCATGCTTATAGCAAGGAGCTGATGCTTCCTCACTGGAAGATGCTTGATGTTCAGATGGATCTGTCTCATTATGATTTTTCAGCTGAGAATCATTGCCTGTGGTGACATGAATTAATGTATCAATATTTGCAATTTCACATCTTGCATTTCTTGTATCTGGACTTGAAACAGCTCCATTCATGTCACTAGACAGATTTGCTAATTTCTCCATCTCTAAAAAGTCATCCATTAGCTCCATGTGACTTACACATTCAGATTTATGCGGACTATCAAAGCTCCTTTCCTTCTTAATATGCGAGAGCTCAGACAATAATGTTGTAGCCCAAGACCCCGCACAACTTACATTGTCGTCGTTTCCATCTTCCGACATCGAATTCAAGCTTGGAGGAAGGCTTGCATTTTGACTAAAGGCACCCTCTGTAGGCATTCGAACTGTGGACTTTGGAGGACTTTTATGTTCACCATTTGCACGCACTTGTGCTTCCAAACTTTGAAGCTTGTTGGCAGTCTGTGTGCACATACTCCTGGAGGCTTGTAATTCACCGTTTCGCTTTGTCAAAGCTTCTTTCAACATCTTTGTTTCCTCCTCCATTGCAAAAAGGCGTTCTGTTAACAGCTCGTTCTCTTTATGGTACTTCTGTATAGTATCAAATGAAAAATCTGGCAAGCTGTATTGTGGACTGGAAGGCTTCGCTGGAAACTTCTTTAACCGACTTTCTCCATAATCCCGGCCTAAACCCTCTACTTCAAGCTTCATCTGGGCCATGGCTGCAGGCCCGGGCAACTTCTTCCGGACAAGACCACGTAGTCTCTGACACTCTGCTTCCAGCTTCGCGATTTTCTTTACTCCCTCTAGATGTTGTTTGTTTGCAACTTCTGCAGACCGTACACTCATGTTTTTCTCCTCATTACGAATTTCCTGCTCTTTTGCTGCAATATGGAGTTCATATTTGAGAGAATTTATTTCTTTTTCACATGATTCAATATTGCTCTTCAACAATTCTATCTCTGCTTCAGCTTGGGCTTTTTCTTCACTAATTTTAAAGAGCATATTAGAACGCTCCTGCAAAGACCTTGAAAGTGCTGAATTTTCAGCTGCAGACCTGAGTAATTCTTGGTCCAGGTTAGCTATCTTTGCTTCAAGCTCATGCTTTATCTTGTCAAATTGTTTGGTTTTGTTGAGAACGACATCATGCAGTTTCTGTTCATGTTCTTCTTTCAAGTTTCGTATCTGCCGCATGCACTCTTTCAGTGCACCATCCAAATGCGATGCGCGGTCTTCAGCAGTAAGCTTCAAAAGAGTGACAGATTCCAGGTGATTTTTCAGTGTTGAAGCTTCTGCCTCAGCTTTTTCCCAACCTATACAAAAGAAATTTATCAATAATGGAATTTGAGGATACTTTGCTTAAAAACTTAAAGCAAGAACAGAGTAAGTCGATAAGGAACATCCAACCTGAAACAGCTTCTTCAGCAACCTTCGCATGTTGTTTCACTAAGTTCTCCTTATTAGTCATTTCTGACTGTGCTGCAGACAACTTATCATTCAATTCCGCTATTTCATCTTCTAAGGTATTCACTTGTTCCTCAAAGGACTTCACTTGATCCTCCATCCCAGTCAAATGCGAATATGACTCAACAGTGATTTGGACATATTTTGGTTTCTTATGGTTATCCTGTTTGCTCTGTAATAAACAAGATAACTCAGAAATGATGCAATAGACCAAGTTAAGCTTTATGAACAAATATTTATTGCAATTCTAATTGATGTATCATTATGAAAACCGATTTAAACAATTACTCGTTTTCTCAGCACCAAGCAGATGGCAATGTAGAGAAGAATTCTCAAATTTTCAAAACTAATAAAACTTAATATTAGTTGAATGAAAGCATAGAACTAAACATTATATCTAAACCAAAAGTTTTTAGACTTTAGATAGATGGAGTTCTTTGCTATAATCAGCAAAAAGTAACCAGCGAATATTATTGAAGTCCTCTCATCAAATGTTCGCAAATAGTCAAAATATGGAACATATTTGTGCATTCAATAGAATAAGGGCTTCGGACTACACAGCCTAATAGCTATTATGATCACAAAGGATGGGAAGAAAAGGGACTTCCATGATCAAAGGAGCTAGAAGAGAAATGAGCGTGTGTGTGGTGTGTGTGTGTGTGTGTGTGTGTGTGTGTTGTCTCCATAATTATATCAATATCAACTAACACACCTGATCACCATGAGACTCGGTTGATTCTGAAGGATCAGAGGCTAAGGCTATTGTAACAGCTGCAGCTTTCTCAACTGCTGCCTTATCTGATGATTTCTTCTTCCAGGGCCAACTCCGACGATCCATTGAAGACTGTATGCAGAAAGAAGTTGTGACCAAATTTCAGTTAAAGAATTAGATAAGAAAAGAGAAGAAGACAGTCAGAACTTATAAACTCAAAATGCTGCGAAAATGCCTAATAACTGAAACTGCCTTGGTTACATCAAACCCGAGAGATAACTGGTGGCAGATTTTATACGAAATGCTTCAGCAGTGGTAAAAACATGACAGGAATTCCGAGTTTCCTGAACAAAAAAATGATATTTTGCGAAAACCACCCTCCTAATTGATTGAGTAAACTAAGGAACATTCAGGATGATATCACAAACTCTAGCTCGGAGACACATTAGAAACCTAAAATTTACAAATACCGGGTAAATTTCAGGTTAACTTCATAGAGGAACTCTATTCACTAAGATGGAAAATTCCTTCCTGCGCCCCTAACAAAATTGTTAAATACCAGTGCAGCAGGCAATACTAAAAAAGAGAGCCGAAAAATTAAGCACGAAGAAAGTAACTGAGAAATGACACTGGAGTGCAGGATTATTATACCACCTCAAAAAGAATACAGCTCCAGTGCACTTTCGGTGCAGATAAAATCAGAGCAGAGGGTGAAAAAAGCGATTGTGAGTGATTAACCAAGTCCTTTACAAGCAAATGACTGAAAGAGAATACACATAATATGAGAATCTGCCACCTGAGAGATCCAAAACAGCTCAAGTCCTAGAGCTTCAAGGACAACTGACTCTGAGGATCAAAGTGGGACATTAATGGAAATTTTTCACATCAAAGGATGAGGGAATGTATTCCACAGCAAAGGCAATTATACTGCACAAAGCTACCCCAGACAATATAAAAGTAGCCAAAGGGGTGGATAAAGACAACGATGGACCACCAGAAACAATAGAAACTAACATGAACATCACATTATCATATTCTAACAAGATTACTCCCAAATTAAGAATATATATAACCAAAATCAGTCTTCTCATCATCTGCATTGCTAAAGCATAATACACCCTACGTCTTCTTTATAACATTTTGTCTCTTTCTTAAATTAAATAATCACATTTTCTTAATGAATAAAATGAAAAGGCTTCAATAATTTTAACCAAATGAATCAGAAAAAGAGGTGAAAAGCTCTTTGAGCAAAAAAATTCATCATATTAAAGGAAAATTCATATCATCCCGTCAATCAACATTCAACAAAACCTCAATCCAAAACTAGTCAAGCTCCATTTTATGAATCCGACCATTTCGGTCAAAATTCACTTTGTTAGTTCTATTTTTCCAAATCATCCTCTCCGCCTAAAACAAAAGGGACACATTGCAAAACAGGCAAATATCTCTCCCCAGTTGCACCCCAGCAAAAACAACAACAGCAACAAAGCCTCAATCCAAAACCAGTGGGAATCAGCTATATGAATCCTCAATAATCATTTTGCTGCATTTTAACCAAAAAGAAAAAGCAACAACAAAATTATATGCATATATCAAAGCTCGAAAATATTCGGCAATCAAATGCAGAGATGAAAAAATTACTATGAGTTTTGAATCAGAAAATTCTGTACTGGAATTCAAGTAATGAGAAAATGGTTCAGGCACCGACAGGGAATTGAAGGAGAGAAAGAAAGAGGCGGAGGACAACTTCACCAAAAGAAGAGATTCAAATGGGAACAAAACAAATGCTTTGCTTTTGCAACACAAAAAAACAAAACAAAAATGATAACAAAATGGTGATATTAAAGTCTTCAATGACGCCATCACAGTTGAAAGTAAAATTAACGGAAAATTATCAGAATTCCATGAAAACATACGTACCAACAACAATGCAGCTTCTGTAACACTGAATACGAATTAGATAGAGAATTTTGCTCTGTTGTAATTCAACTAGGAAAATATAGGATCTAGAAAGTTCTAAATTCAGTTTTAAAAAGAGAAATTCAGTTGTAGAAAGAGAAAGTAAGTGGCCGGAGATAGAAAGTGGAGAAGGAGGAGTTGGTGACAGAGTGGAGCGTCAGGGGGGGGGGGGGGGGAAGGGAGGAAAGAGGGAGACCAGAATGAATGGGTTTTAAAATTATTCGATTTAGGTGTCACTTATAAGGCAAGATATTAGAGAGTTCCAAAACATCTGCATTTCGTTTTTTAATATACAAAAAATCAAAATTAAATTAAACCAAGACATAAATTCAACTTTTACTATGTTATATCACGTACTACCACTGTTTCTGTTTATGTGAACCTATTTCCTTTTTGTTCGTCCAAAAAGAATGATCCCTTTCTAAATTTGATAATAATTTAGCTAAACTTACAATTCTACCATTAATAAGAAGCTTTTATAATCTAATACTTGTTGAGATTTTAGTAGGTTTTACATATAAATTCATACACTGTGTCGAAAGTCACATTCAGTTGAACCTGTAGCTGAAAAGGCTACTTCCGCTCCTGAGTTTGTACGCACATATTAAGCGTCTAAAAGATTCACAAATCAAATGTTTGTGACAAAATAAACTTAAACTCATAAAATATAAATTCTGAATTCATCTCTAAAAATATAAAATTAAAACTTTTACAATCTCATATTAAATTGAGATGTAAGCTGAGTTTAGATAATAGATGGACATTATTTATGTCAAAATTGTGTATATGTCATTTGGTATATATATATATATATATATATATATATATATATATATATCCAAAATGACAAATATAGCCAGAAAGAAAGAAAGAAGATATTGAGCTAAGGAAGCATATGAAAGCACGCTTGTAGCACAAGCTAAAGTAGGGGGGGTGAGCTGTATCCGAGTATATGGACCACCGTCAGTCACTAGTTGAGGTTCTAGTCCACCCACTCCAGCTCATGCTCTGCCTTCTGAAAGATACATACCTATGTGTCTATGACTTTTATCTAACATAACATAACATGCCCATAATTTTATCATAAACTATTCATTTAGACACCAATGCTTGATATCGACCAAGTTTTGTATTCTAGTTTTTTAGTTTCCTACCAGATTTACGATACTTATTTTGAGCGCACTAATTTAAATTTATGACGTAACATGTTATTTTAGAGGATAAAGCGTTCTCGACTAAAGGCGGTTTCAAATACGCAAGGCTCGAACCTAAGATGATTAGTTAAGAATAAAAGATTAATTATCATTCTACCATCAGGGGATGGAGCTAGAGAAGCATGTTAGGATTTATTCTTGCCAATAATAAGCATATCATCCACATAAATCAATAAAATAATAAAATCATCATCTTGTCTCAACGTAAGTAGTATTCTGATAAATTTCTCACACAAAAATTACGATTACTGTCAAATAGGTTGCGACTAGAACTACACCCACCAAGATGAACTTGTTTTGAACATCGATCTGATACCGCTTGTAATGATTGAAATAATCAGGTGTCATGTGGACGTAGGTCAATTGACCGAACCACGTAAATATTTGTGTCTCTTTTGGTATAGTTCTCTTTTGTTGTCTGATCTATCGTCGTTCGAGGTTTGCTTTACTAGCTTCCGCATGACACTCGATTATTTCGATCCTAACAAAGCCTATATACAAGTTTTGTCGAGCCCAGTAAATTTAGTCCAAACTCTATATTTGTATTAAGAACTTCAATAAAAATATATATAAAAATATATTAAAAACTAGCTACTACCACCTAGTGTTACAATCTTAAAATTTAGAACTCATAAAGTTCTAAGTTCTAGCTCTCTCTTTGTACACCACAACCTTTGATGATAGTTTTGTATTGTAGTTGCGTCTTCACTACCTTGCTAGCTGTAAGGTTAAAAAAGTTTGTTTTTCTTCAGAAAACACTGAGATTTATCTCGTCTTACGTAGCTTCAAAAAAAGGAAAAGAAATTAAAAAACTTAGTGGTCCTTTCCTTTAATATTAACTTTTTAAGTCGAATTGTGAAAACCATTATAAATGCAGGTTACTTTGATGAATAAAAAGGCAAGATTATAAGTCAATAAACTGATAGCAAAGTAGTATCTGTTAAGGAAAAAAATATTAATGAAATAAAAGAAACTTCTAAGATGGAAAAGAATGCTAAATGTATATTGCAATAAGTATTGGAGAATGAGTTTTAATTATATTAACCTTAGATCAAAAACAACTACTATTATTATTATTATTATTATTATTATTATTATTATTATTATTATTATTATTATTATTATTATCATACCTATCTATATATATTCTATATTAAAAGCACGAAGGCCCTTAGCGATATGTTGTTCGTCTTTTTTATCCTCTAAAATTAAAATTTACATGGGACATAATTGTAATGTAAGTTACTTTCCTAATATTTAGGGCATTTAAAATACCTAAAATTTTATTTATGAAATATTTCCTTATTAAACTAAGTAAAAAGTCCTAATTTTTAGCCTTTAGCCACCATGACATATTAATTAAACAAGAAAATGTGAGCATTTTACTATAGAATACTATTAATGAAATAATATTTACCTAGAATAAAAGACTAAACTTTAAAATTAATACTTTTTTTTCATTTCAAACTTGATCTTTATGTTAGATATTATAAGAAACACTTCATTTAATAGTTATTTAATTATTTTTGAAAAATTGAAGAGCTTAAATTTAATTAAAATTTTACTTATTAATTTATTTTCTTATTTGAACAATATAGAAAGTTATAATATTTAAAGCTTTATTAAAATCTCACTTTGTATAAGTCTTACCCGTAAGTTATATATAAATGATAAAAAAATAGATAAAGTAAGAAAAAAAAGATTTAAGAAAGATGAGGTACGGGTTCTTGGACAATAACATAGATAGTTCACTTTTTAAAAATAAACAAAATTACTGCATCAATAATATTATTCAATATTATACTTTCAACTTTCAGAAGTTATAAATGCACAATTACAATTATGCGCGGTGTTGAGCAAAAATCAATAAAGGCACAAAATTAACAAGATAATTTATGAGATTTTTTAATTGTTAATTCATGATACATTTAGTTAAATATGAGTAGGTTTATTAGCTAGCTTTCAATTGTAGATTCTCTTACGAGCTTGCTATATTTCTTTTTCTTAATATTTTTTTTTGTTTGTTATTGCACTTTAATTTATTTATTTAAAGTTCATAGATTATTCGTTGACTGCTTATATGTTGTAAGTTGTATCCTTCAAGATTATTTAGACTTCCCAAGGTGCCCGTGAAACTGAAACTATGAAATTACAAACTTGAAAATAATTAAGCCGAATTATTGGTAATTGAGGACTTCTGAGATAATTTCTTTAATTATTGAGTTACTTATGCACCGCCATTATCTTTAGGAACTTACACTTTTATTTTATAACTTAATATAATTTTTTAAATCAATTGAGATATGATTCACGCGCATCGCACCTATCCTAAGGCTAGTAGAATTAAAATTTACATAATAAACACGAATAAAGAGAGTTTGGGGGAAAAAGGTAAAAGGCGAGGAAATCATCTAAAGAGAGGGCATATGGGTGTCGTTTTCAGCAATAAAAGGGTCGCTTTCTACCACTTGAGAAAAAAGGATACTACCACACAGCACAAGGTTGGTCATCATTCATCCAATTAGCCAAACATATGTACTGATATAGCATACCATTGTACTAAATAATTTGTTAGTACTACTATAGTCTATATATTACTCTATTTAACAAAGAATTTTATATATATACACCTATAGTGGTGCGAAAGATAAGATTGAATATAATTAAGAAGATCATGTCTACTGAGATCGTTAGAAAGAAAAATCAAGTCGTCAACCAATTCATAGCGAGTTAAAAAAAAAAAGGAAAGTAAAAGACAATAAAACTCATACTATATAAAAGTATATAACAAACTTTTTCAAAATATCAATGTAATTTAACATAAAACAGTAGGTTAGTTTTTTATTTGTAGGTAATTAGTTTCATTTACTATGTCTTACACTTATCTTTTGAATGATCTTAATATTTTTGTACAATTATCCATTTATATAATCAAACTCTTTACAAAAACTAAAAAATGCCACCTCGTTTTTTATTTCCTAAAATTGTTGGACTTTAAGCCAATGGGCTTTAAAGTAGAAGAAGTGTGAATTGAAAATGGAGGGAAATAACATGGAGGGAAATCGAAAATTTGAAGAAGTGAACTTTTGTCTTGCACTTTGTCCCTCATTGGTGAGGGACAACCACATTTGTGTGCTTATATATAGAATCACTTCTTAAAGCTCTTAAAAGGAGTTGAAGAGAATTAACCCTTGTGCCGTCGTTGTCGCTCGCTCGGTCGGCTTTAGCTTTAGCTTTGGATTTGGCTTTGGATTTGTCAAATGATCGATAAGATTATTTTTGGACAAAATTTATTTAATTATTTAATAATTAATTAAATGCCAAATCACTGCTGAAAATACGCCAGAACCCTGCTGAAGGTTCAGAGGGCCTCTCTGGCCGCGGTTCTGCTGCGACGCGGCAGGCAGGTTCAGAAAGCCTCTCTGACCGCGGCAGGCAGCGTATTCTTCTGAAAAGGCACCTTTTCCAGACACCTCTTCTGATAATTGCCTATAAATTCTGAGGCAAGGCTCCGTTTTCTACACACGAAAAACACTCCAGAACTTCTTTCTTTCTGAATATACTGCATTCTAATTCGCAGTCTCTCTCTCTCAAATTCGTAAGTGTGATTTTGCTCCGTTCTTTGAGTTCGTTGGTATCCTGCAGTTTGTATTGCCACTGTTGCAGGAAGATTTATTCCGTTTTATCCTGGGAGGATTTAATCCATTACCTTCGCAACGTGTGAGGGGGTTAAAATTCCTTAAGGACACACAAGAAAATTGTGGACTCGGAATATTTCTTAAACTCTTCTGTTTTTCCAGTTTCTTTTATTTTTCTAACAGTTTTTTTCTGATTTTGTGTTTTAACACAGTAGCGCTCACAAAAATTACCTTCTTTTGTCCCCTATATATATTTCTTACTGTTATTTCTCTTTTTCCTTCCGTCTCCTTTACAGCTTGTTTCGATGGTTGTTACATAATGTATCGTATCGTATCGTAATGGATTGTACCGTATCGTTTGATGAATACAATGTATGGATAAATTGTATTGTTTGTCATCGTTTAATAATATCCAGCACCAGAAATATGAAGAATAGACTTGCAATATTATAAAGAAAAATTATGATACGGGGAAAAATTAATATATAAAATATAGTGTAAATAATAAAATAAAATTATTTAAAAATAATGAAGCCTGAGATGAGAGAAAAAGACAAGGTAACAACGCGACCATACCTAATCGGTCGTTACATAAAGTGACACATTTCATCATTACGTAACAACGGATTTAACACTGCCATACAATAAAATTAAAGAAAGAATCAAAACAAACATCGTATTTGATGTAACAATACGATACAATACAATAGGTATAACCATCCGAACAAGCTGTTAACAATTTCTCCTCTTTTACCCATTTCCAATTTTACTTCAAAATATAATTAACTTTCACTCTGTTTAAACACTCTAATATGAAAGTCAACTAACATGAGTTCGGTGAGCCATAATAAGAGTTCAACAGACTAGAGTAGGATAAAAATAGTTCGAGAGTAACTTATATAGATTGCGACTCAATTTGTTGACTCTTATATCTCTAATTAATGTTTTTGTTACATTTGATAACGTGAGAAACTACCAAAGGAGGTAGTGCATCGGATGCGGTTAGCCTTCTCTTAATTAAAGGTCTCGGGTTTAAGTGTTGGATATGAAAAAATTCTTGGTAGGGGCGCTTCCTCCCAAATAGAAGACCTACACAACGCAAATCTGAATAAATCGGGCTCCAATATAGATACCGAACACAGAATGAGAAACCAAAAAAAAAGATAACGTAAGAGCATTTGCGGCCTTTTAATTTCAAATGAGGGGAAAAGGGAGTTGTGGATCATTGTATAAAATAAGTTTTAATTTTTTTTGCTATAAATCATATCATTAAGAATAAAATAAAAATTTAAAGTTTCCACTAAATATAAAAAGAAACTATAAATTTTATAGTGCTCTACAGGCACGTAATCTTTCTTCCCAACGAGCCTTTTTTTATTTGGAAGACAAAATATCATATAAATTGAGACTGAACTAGTATTTATTAGGACTTCAATCGAAAAAGTTAGGCACTTGACACTCCCTTTTTTCCCGTTTGCATGAATTCATGATTTTAATAAATAAATAAAAAGATTTTTTACTGATAAATGCTTAATGTATAACCTCACACATTTTACATTGTATTAGTTAAAATAACGACCACGCACATGTTGTCATGACTGTAATTTGATTATTACATTCACAAGCCTTCATTATTTGTGCAAAGTCAAAAAGTAAATCAAGAACGCTCCTCGCCTTTTGACCTTTTCACTTTGTATTTCCACCTGGAGGTGGTAGGTCCAAGTACAGGAAAAAAAAATCTTTTTTGTAACCCAATAACTCAATTATAAGAGTCATAAATTAATTATTAGAAGACAGTAAGTATTTATTTACTTAGTGTAAATATTAACGTGATTAATATTTTCCAGCACATAGTCCGATAAAATTTCAAGATGGGAAGTCCAAAATTACTGAAATATTTCTGTTTTCTGGGAAAAGAATAAAGGAACAGAATTTCATAGTATAAAATATTATTGGTGAATAATTTTTTTGGTCTCAAACGTTATGTCTAGTAAAATATTGTCATAGTATACAATTAACCATTGATGCGACATTTCCACTCTTTTATGGGAGGAAGTATAAGTATCTGTGAAACAGTTGTATGGGCCCCACGTAGATTGCTTGTTGTCTTAATCACCGTACATAAATTTCGGTGACACGTGTTAGATGTATAGACAGGCTTCCACATAAGCCAAGATGCGCCTTGTCAGCATTTGTCGGCAGAGTATAACTGGAGCAGACCAATTCCCCTGTTGTAAGGGAAACTGAAACCCTCCTATGTATAGCAAATTCCTGTTTTTTTGTAAAATGGTACTATTTGGATTCATAGCTGCCATTAATAAATAATTTAAGGATTTACGAGTTTTAAACTGTGAAGTGTGAACTATAAGTAATTTATTTAATAAACTTCAAACATAACGTGAGGATCATAGGATTTATTCACTTTCATAATAAATAACTTATACTAATACATTAAAATTTAATCACTTCAGAATCAATTTTAGACTCGTAGTGCAAGTCATTCGTGTTTTTTGTTCAATTTTGTTTTTCAATTTCTCTCATGGGTAGAAGTTTAGTAGATTTAAAAATTGAGTGTGATCGTACCTATAATATGTACACATTTAAACTTTTACACATATATAACTTTTACTTTGGTAGAAAAAATACAAGAGATTGATAAATGAAACAAATAATTTTTTTATAGGATCGTGTTCTTATATCTAAATATAATTATCTATACGAGATCATTTCTTCTGATAACTCACTTGTCAAAATGTTACCATTAAAAGTACATTGTTACGAGTATATAGATTCGATAGAATTTTGATTGAGATTAAATCCAGTTGGCTCTTCTTTCTTTTTATTAATTTTAATTAATTATGGTAAAACATACTCCAAATTACATCAACCTACTAACACGTGGTATTGATGAGAGATTCTATAGAGCAACAAATTAGGTTGTGTTGGTGAAAATACAATTACAGTTAAAAAAAATAAAATGAATAAAATAAAATATCTTCAGGCTGAGGCGCGGATATCTCGTTCTCTTTAAGGAGATTCAAGCCCACTGCAGCAAAGTTTTTCACTGGTCCAGCAGTAATCCTCTTGACCTGTCTCCCCCAGGATACAACTGCCCGATCACGTCGTATGACTCGAACAAACTCTGGACAAGTTGTTGAGTTCAAAGCTCCACCAAGATGAACACCTTCCTTCAACAAAAGTAAAAAAAAAAACTCTCTTCTTCTTTTTTCACAACTTTAACAGTTTAACCTCACTTTATAGAAACACTCTACAATTATTTTATCATACCACAATATGGAAGAAAGACTCCTATTTATAGGTGTAAGAATTCTTCCTTGAATTAAATTGGAAGAAAGTGGGGTAATAAGTTATGATATCATGGAGAACATGGAATAATTAGTGGTAGAACATGGGAGAAGAGTTACAAAAGAGTAATGACCATTTTCTACTTCATGGAGTAGTGAGAGTTATAGGAGTTATGGCCATTTTCTACATCATGGAGTAGTGGGAGTTATAGGAATTTATTTTAATAATAAAATGTAATTACACTAACAGGTTGTAAAATGTACTCACATTATCATGAAATGTTGATGGAACTAAGATATATCATAGGGTGCATTTATCAACTTAAATTATGGAGTATATTAACTTTCGATATTTCCTCAGTCAACCTTAAAAATTACAACTTCTTTTGTTATTTACTTCAAGCTACTTCTGGAAATTTGGAGCTAGCAACTTTATTGTTCAACTGCTTCCACCTTAGTTTCTTTTGAGAACAAGTAATCATTCTTAGAAAGTTTTTTCCTCAAAAATATGTTTCTTTTATTTTGTTGGCGAGCGAAAAATATTTTTGAAAAAGATCATTTAATAGGGTAGTGATTTCATGAAACTTTTGAGTATTAAAAATTACAATAATGTTTACGTGTTAGTTGTAGCAACGATATAAAGTTAAAGATGATATAGTTGTAAAAAAATGACTTTCACTAATTAGTAAGAGAGGCCAATTTTCCCTTTTGGTGAAAAATATATTTCTTGGAAAGTTGTTGGCTCAAGTGAAGGTTAGTTTTGAAGATTGACAAAGGAAGCTCAGGCATGAACCAGATCCATCCCTTGTGGTGCATAGAAACGGGCAGATTCGAGCATATGGGATGCACGTGAAGGAGATAAGCTTAACTTGGTATAATTGATATCTCCTGATCGAAAATGTTGCATAATTGATAAGAAGAAGGACTCCTTACTCAAAGAGAACACTGTCCAAGATAGGGAAGGAGTTAGAAGCTGAGATTAACTAGAACTCTTCCACCAAAGAAGAGCAGCATTAGAACTCTAGTTATTTCTTCACTCTACTAACTCTATATATTGCAGGATGTTTTCACTTTACAGATAATGCGCAAACGCAAAAGTTAAACAGGAATTGAGAGCAAATTTTTAATAGCAAGGCATTTTGCAAGCATTTCGTGTGTGATTCAAGTGTGCAAACCTGAAGCTACATGAACCAGATAGAAGAACCAGTTCCAAGTGTCTGTCTTTTATTATAGTTCAATTGTAGTAGATGTTTTCATATTGTACCTTTCAGTTTTATCTAGAGGCAATTGTAATAGGTACTTAGAGTATTCAAGTTAAAGTTAACTTGAAGTTGTCGCAATAGTTAGAGGTTGTTTGCTACAACGGGATTAGAGTTAGTCCTAGGTTTACAAATGTATTTTGTAAATGCAGTTTTTGGCTCAGTGATTTAGCGGAGAGTTTGGGAAAATCCTATTGGAAAGTAGGTCGTGATTTTTTTCACCTTTTGAGCCAGGTGTTTTCCACGTAAAATACTTGTGTTCTTTACTTTTCGCATTTACTATTTCAGCAATAGTAGGTTAAGGAACACTTAGAAGAACCAAGCCCTTCCTTAATCAGTTTAAGCGAAAAATTGGACACCACACTAATCACCCCCCTCTTATGTGGTATAGAAGTATAAAACATCAAAAACGCACTTCGATAATCAAATATCAGAAAATACTTTATTTTTTAACAAATATTTTCCGAATTTCCATCAAACCAAACAGTTAGTGGGCGTTTGGACATTAGAATTTTAAAATTCCAAAAAAAAAAGTGAAAAAAAATTTCAAGTGAAAATGGTATTTAAAAATTAGAGTTGTGTTTGGGCATGAATATAATTTTGGGTTAATATAGAGAACAAACTTGATGAAGATGGAACAATTACAAGGAACAAGGCAATAAGACTCTGATGAGACCTTTGCTCCAGTTGCAAGGTTGGAAGCAATAAGACTCCTCATAGCCTTTGCTGCTTGCATGGAATTCACTCTTCACCAGATGGACGTCAAGAGTTCCTTCCTCAACGGCTATTTAAAGGAAGAAGTGTTTGTCAAGCAACCTCCAGGGTTTGAAAGCAAGGAGTGCCCTGATCATGTGTACAAACTTGACAAGGCACTCTATGGGCTCAAGCAGGCTCCTAGAGCATCATATGAAAGATTATCAAAATTCCTTCTTGAGCATGGCTACAAGAGAGGTAAAATCGATAACACTTTATTCTTGAAGGAAAAAGGTAAAGACCTTCTAGTAGTGCAGATATATATATTGATGACATAATCTTTGGAGCAACTACTGATAAACTAAGTAAGAAATTCGCTAAACTAATGGGGAGTGAATTTGGAATGAGCATGATGGGTGAGCTTAATTTCTTTTTAGGCTTACAAATAATGGAACTATGATCCATCGGCAGAAATATGTTGCTTAAAAGGTTTATAATGGAAGAATCAAAAGAAATTGATACTCCTATAACAACAGTCACGAAATTGGATATAGATGAACCCGGTTCATCTGTTCATCAAAAGTTGTGTAGGGGAATGATTGGTTCTCTTTTTTATCTCACTGCTAGCAGTCTTGACATTGTTTTCAATGTAGGTCTTTGTGCTCGATTTCAGGCAAATCCAAAGGAGTCTCACTTGACTGCTGTCAAGAGAATATTGAGATACTTGATAGGCACCACTGACCTTTGTCTTTGGTATCCAAAAGGTAGTAATTTTAACCTAGTGGGAAATGCTGACGCTGATTATGCAGGTTTTCTTGTGGACAGAAAAAATACCTCAGGTATGGCACACTTTCTTGGTTCATGTCTTGTGTCATGCGCTACCAGAAAGTAAAATTCAGTGGCCTTATCTACTGCTGAGGCTGAGTACGTTGCTGCTGCTTCATGTTGTGCTCAATTGGAGTGGATCAAACGATAATTATTGGACTTTGGAATTGATGTTAGTTGTATCCCTATATTTTGTGATAACACTAGTGCCATTAGTATGACGAACCCGGCTCATCATAAGAGAACTAAGCACATAGATGTTAGGCACCATTTTTCGAGGGAGAACTATGGAAAAGGCTTGATCACAGTGGAGATTTGTGCTACTGACAAATAAATTGCTGACTTCTTCACAAAAGCCGTAAGTAGAGATCACTTTGATAGGAACAGGTTGGAATTAAGAATGATTAAGATCACCTAAAAGGACCAGTTCAAGGTTATACGAAAAAAAATTGAAAAAACATTGAATAATGAAAAGAAAAAAATTGGTTAGAAAATCTGTAAATGTGTATATAATTTGACTAATTTTTGCTCAGTCTCATACTTTCAATAGTATACTCTTGTGCCGTGTGTTAAAATGACACATTAATCTCTAATGATATTTTCTCTATTTTGGTAAATTTAGACTTACACAAGAGAATTATCAGTGAAGAACCTCGTTCATCAAGATAACACGATATGTTTTCTACACTCAGCATAATTTGAAATAATAATATGTGAATCCCGAGCAGAGTCCAACCTAAGTTCAAATTTCTCTTAAACTTATCCAATTAATTTGAACCAGTTCCATTCAAAAGAATCCTAACCAAATTAAATCACCTAGATTCTAGGGAAGACTCCACCGTCTATTCAAAACTGACATTTCAGTTAGATTAGACTTCTAAAGACCGATGAGCCTGCCGTTACCATTAATTACCCACTCCCTTTAAAATCATCATCATTATCTCTGCCTTCTCTTCATAATTCTCAAACCGTAGAAAATACTTTCCATCTTCTCTCATCCTCTAAAATTCAATCTACCTTTCTTCTTTCTTCCAAGAACCAAGCACAAAATGACTAACCCCTCTGATGACCCTGTTACTCCCCCACGATATTCCTCATCTTCAACCACTTCTCAGCCTAAGAAAAGAAGAGTAAAGATGCTTGCTCGCAAGAAAGTGGCTGGGAGGGAATTATCAAAGAAATTAGACGCACAATTGAAAGCTAGCCAAGCCCAAGAACCCCAGAATTCTGACGAATCCTTCAAGTCTGCTACTGAGGGGGGAAAAAACTAGGTCTTCTGATACTGAACAGGTAACCTCTGGCCAAGATACTACTACTGAGGTAGTTTTTGAGTTGGCTGAAAGTCTGGAGAATATGTTTATTTTGGTTGGATCTGCGGTGTATGTAGAAACTTCTATGTCCAGAAAGAGAGGTGGTAAAAATAAAAAGGAAAAAAAAAAGAGAGTGAGGGTGTTCGAAGTGTAGAAAGGGGAATGGGGAAAAGAGTGGTTGATTCTTCACCCACTTCTGATAAAGGTAAAATGGCTATTTGTGGAGCAAAATCAGATAAAGTGGAGGAAAGTGTCAAGAAAACAAGGGGAAGTAGGTCTGGCGAAGCCGCTGAAGGGTGATTAACCTTGGGCAAAAAGTAGATGAACCTGGTTCATCAGTTAAAGAAACCCTCGTAGACCTATTGAAGAAAGTAGGTGACAGCTACAACCCCAAGAAGAAGATAACTTACAAGACTAAGAATACTGCTAGGGCTAACAAGAAAAGGAAGATTGTCCCTTCTGACACTATTGAAATTCCTCCCACAAGAGGAAGAGACACAAGAAGTCAGCTGAAGCAGAATGAGGAAGAGCTGCAGAAAGCCTTAGACGAAAGCAAAAAGAAAAGGATGGACAAAGGGAAGAAGAAGGTGGGAGAGCCTGTTGAGGCTGTTGATGTGGATGAGATGGATCTGGTCCATCAAGATGAAGATGTGATTGCTGAACTCGAGGTTCAGACTCCCAAGCCCAAGAAATCTAAGACTTCCACTAAGAAGTCTACTCCTATGTCAAAGTCTGTTGAACCATCCACCTAGGCAAAAAGGACCAGGTCTGCAGTGAAAACCAAACAAGTAAAAATTGTTGAAGAAGAGGAATGGAGTGGGGAAGAGGAAGATGAATCAGACAGTGAAAAGGACAAGATGACCAAGTTTGACAAAAGAACTATTCTGAAGGGTAGACTCCTCAGGGATTTGGAGGATGAAGGAGTGGTGTTGCTGTCGGATAAATTGGAATTGCAAGGATGGAAGGACATGGTCCTTCGGATGGATGGCAGGTTGTCCAGGAGTGAAGTTGTTGAATTTATGGCAAATGGTGCAGTGAAGGATGAACGGGTTGCCAGCTTGGTGAAAGGGGTGAAAATCTCTTTCAATGTGAAGGAGTTGGGCGAAATCTAGGTGTACCTGTTGAGGGGTACAATGACTACACAAAGCTTAAGTGGCCAAGCCTAGAAAACCTTCCTATTGCCCTTGCCATTACCAGAAAGTTCAGTGACAATGAGGAGGAACTGGAGCCCAGGGTTGTGTACAAGAGTGAGATAAAGCCATCCCACAAAGTGCTGTTCGAATTTGTCATCAAATGCGTTCTGCCAAGGCAGGAAAGGAGGCACATTGCAAACTTCATGGACTTGGTACCGATGGAGTGTTTGGATAGTGGAAAGCAAATTAATTGGCCTGAATTTATAATCCAACTTCTTGATAGGGTTATCAATGGCACCAAGTCTCATGCCATTCCCTATGGCTTCATTCTCACAGCTGTGCTTGTACATTTTAAGGTGCCTCTGAAGAAGTGGGAAGTGGCTACAAGCAAAGATCACTTTGGGGCTTGTGACTATGAGGTCCATGCCACTCCTAATGAACCTGGTTCATCCAAGAAGGCACCAGTCAATAGCATAGTCAGAGCCTTGGTGTAGGAGAGTGGGGCAAAGGATGCTGAGATAGCAAGGCTGAAGACACGGTTGGCTGAGGAAGAGTCTGAGAGAGATGCTCTCAGAACTGAATTGGCAAGAATGATGCAATTCTTCAAGACATGGTGAAACTTCTCCAAGCCAAAAACCAAGTGTGAGCACGTGATTTTTGCCCTATATGTGAACTACTCCCATAAATTCAAAACAAAATAATTTTTTCATTATTTGCAATTTTGTGGAGTTTTTGTGGCATTTTCCATTAATTGTTTGCATTTTTGTCTGTGCATTTAAATTAATGAAAAATACAAAAATATATGTGCATTTACATTTAGGACCTAAATTTGCATTTTTAGGAATTAATTAGTAAATTAGTTGTTTTATAAGAATTGGAAAAATCACAAAAAATGGTTATTTGTGCACTTTTAATTTTAATCTTTGAATTTTGGTAGTTTTCCTTTAAATTTAGTTTTTAATTATTTGTGATAATTATTATTTAGTATTAATTAGCATTTTTGATAGGCTAATTTGGTTTATAACTCAATTTAGGAATTAACTTAATTTGAAAAAAAAAAAGAAAAGAAAACCAAGGGAATTTAGAAAAAGAAAACAAAGGAAGAAGAGAGCATTTGGGCCAAAGTCGAGTAGGTTACCCAGGCCCAAGTCGTCCGTACCCCCCCCCCCCCCCCAAACCCATCCAGAACGGTCCAGGTCCATCCCTACACCCGGTCCACTTTTTGTTAGCCAAAACGACGTGGTTTCAGTACTAAACTACGTCGTTTCGCCCATCCCCAGCATTAAACGACCAAGCACCCCCCTAGTCTTTCATTTTCATATCAGACCCAAATAAACGAAACCTAATCCCTTTCCCCTGAAATCGCCACCCGCCTCCGCCACAGCTTCGCCGCCCGGAAATCGCCTCACGCGGCGGAGCTCCTCCAAACACCCCCAAATTTTAACCAGCCAATCCTCATCATCCCCTCTTTCACATCACACTCTCGTTTTCCCCAAAAGATCACTCAACTCCGCCAAGTCGCAGATCAAAATATAAAAATTCAAACTTTTTTCTTTTGTTCTAGTTTTCCGGTTTAAATCTTCAGTTCATGTTAATACTTGCACGAACCCCTCAGTTCTTCATCAAAGGGGGTCTGGTAGTTGCCAAGAACGCTCTGTCTTTTATTTGTGGCCATATTTCGGACGTGTATCTTTGAAACGATTCAATTTCTTCTAGATTCTGCTTCGTTTCCTTCCAAGCTCACGATGAGAATTGTGGCACGAATTATTAGCTACGAACGAAGGTTCAGCTAATATTTGTGGTACAATTTTCACCAGTGGGTCAAGCGTTTGAGTTCGTTGGGGTTTCGATTCCGGGCCAGCTGCGTCATTGAGGATTTTTGAAGTTTAGAAGGGATTGCATAGGTATCTTTCTGTCCTTTGGTATGTTCTACTTTGTCCTGTTCCTTCCTTTTTAGCTCAACATTTAGCCATCAACTTCTTCTCCTTTTCTGTTGGATTAAATTATATATGCTAGTTAATAACTTAGTGTCAATTTCAGCTAAAGCATTTTTTTTTTTAAAAAAAGGGGGAAAGAAAAGAAGAAAAGGAGTTTGATTAACTGTGTGTTGTTGCTTTCCTGAATTGGACTAGTAATTCCTTTGAGCTTTATTTGTTTGGGCTGGGTTTTGGGTCTGTCGTCTGCTGGCCCATTGGCTTGAAGAGGACATATCTATTAGCCCAAGTTTGAAATTGGTCTTGGGTCAATCTGACCCAGCTTTGGGTCTTTGAGGGTATTTTGGATAATTTGTTTAAGAGAATCTTTTGGTACTGCATTGAGCAGCCCCTAGAAGCTTCTAGGTTGGGGGCTTGAATGGATTTTTAAATTCTTGGTGGCATTACTTGGGTAACAACTCAGGGGTTTGGGGGGTTTAACTTAGTTAAAACAAAATTCAAAAGGGGCAGGGGGTAAAAAATAGAATCTGAGGGCTGCCCTATTTTGTTGGCCTATATAAGATGTTATTCTTGCCTTTCAAGGCAGGCATTAGAGGTCAAAAAATACAAAAAACTGAGGCGGCTGAAATTTCATAAAGGAAACACTATTCCATTGAGTTTTTTTTTTCTACTGAGAATTAGGAAGCTCTCCGTTCCTGAAGCAATTTTTGCTCACTTAGCACTGGTTCTGTGGCTGATTCCTGTTGCTAATCCCTGCTATTGCTACTGATAATTCTTCATTTCCTGTTCTTTTCCATTTCCAGGTACTTCTCAATCTCTGAGTAAGTGAGTGTTTGCCTAAGCATGTAAGCTGAAAAACTGATGGAATACAAGCTTTCTGAGTTTAAATTTCACTTGATCTCTCTGTTACTTTAGTGTTTTGTAATAAATATGTAGTTTTCATGTTATTCATCTACATGTTTACAGTTGTGCATATCCAATAGCCGCAGATGTAAGTAGTTGAATGGTGATGCTTGATTATCGTGTGAGACTAGTTAGCTAAAGGTGATCCTACAAGCTCGTTCTGTTTTGAGCTGTTTTCTGAAAAGGTTTTTAAGTACTCTTTGGTGTGAGATTGTGTGAGACTCATGAAAAATTGTAATTTAGCCTGTTGGGGTTTGTCATTGTTAGGATAATTTAGTTTAGCATAAATGTGTTAAAATAATTCAAGGTTTTCCTGGTCAGAATGGGAGTAGAAGTTTTAAAAATATTCAGTCAATTGGCATATGTGCGATTAAGTTCATATAGAATCTGTATGATGAAGTCGTGGTTGTGACTATTTCATTTTTTTTGTGCTCTAATACCAATCTTGCTGAAATGTTGACATACGTGTGTTTTATCCTTTTGCTTAGTTCAGAGTTAGTGCCATGCTCAGTCATTATTCTCGTAATCTGAACCTCTCCCTTAAAACGTGGTTAATTGTCTCATCTAATTGATTGAAATGTGTAATTACAGCAAGCCTTTGATCCTGTTGGTGGGAAGAAACAGACAGTCATTGATCCATGTAGCGTCATAATTTAGTTTAACGTAAAAGGCCTGTTTGGCTTTATTTGGTATTACTAAATAGATAGAGACGAACCTTAATAGATAATAATAGCTCATCCTTAGGACATCCTTTATAAAATAGAATCGAGGTGCGCCGCGCCAAATAAAACTATAAATTGCGTGGCCCTCTTTAATTATACCTTTTAAAATCCTTAGAACTCGGGATGTGCCATTTAGCAAATTTTCATGGCCTCCCGCAAAGTTAATAACGCGTTAGTTGCTTTAGGCGCGTGTTTAATAATATTACTTTCCTAAATTCGGGTGCGCATTTATGTGACCCAAATCCAAATCCCAACGAAGTTAAGATATATCAAAAATCACGGGTGCATTTATGTGACGTGGTTCGAGACGTGTTTTAATGACGTTGCAATTCTCTGTAAAAATAATAATAAAAGCGGTTAAAAAGTTAAAATGTGCATATAGGTTCGTAATTGTTAAAATTAGATAATTTAAGCCGAATATGACAGTTGAGCGACCGTGCTAGAACCACGGAACCCGAAAATGCCTAACACCTTCTTCCGGGTTAACAGAATTCCTTACTCGGATTTCTGGTTCGCGGACTGTTAAACAGAGTCATTATTTTCCTCGATTCGGGATTCTAAATCGGTGACTTGGGACACCATAAATCTCCCAAGTGGCGACTCTGAATCTTAATAACAAATCCCGTTTCGATTGTCCTTTAATTGGAAAAATTCCTTTATTATACTCTTCACGGGGTGTAGTAAGGAAAAAGGAGGTGTGACAGCTCTGGCGACTCTGCTGGGGATAAGAACCCAGAACTTCAGTTCAGGGTTCAGAATTCGAGCTTAGATATATTGTTGTATTTGGCTTTATCTGTTATCTGATTTTATTACATGTTTGGACCTAATGTGCAAAATTGTTGCTCTTTTACCGCTTTGATATTATTTGAACTGTATATATAAAACTGCTATGAAACCCTTCTCTTCTCATCTCCGGGGATGTGCTCGCTGGTCGAGACTCCCTATTCTGTTAGTGTCATACCTTGAAATAAGAAAGAGGCTAGGACAAGTTACTAAGCCGGACGATCTTTCGGGTCCCCGGTACGTAGCCCCCTCCTCGACTCGAGTTGTCCGCTCGGGTACACAGTCTAGAACAAATACCCAGGTTTTGAACTTAGAATAACTCAGCCTCATGCCGGATCCCTAGTAGGAACGCTTATCTGCATCATGTGCATTTTGACTTAGCGGACTCAACACAGGGGTTGGGTCCGTCTAGGACAGGTGTATCCGGAATAATAGACCACCCTGATGCATCTTACTTGTGCATTTATTTGTTTTGAATTCGCATGCTGACCGGCTTTTATAGGAAAGAAATAGCAATGTGAGGGTAAAGAGAGTTAATCACCTGTTCTGGAAAAACCAATGTCCAAATAGTGTCGAAACTCTGCCGAATTTTTGGGAAAATGAAGGAGAGAAATAGAATGAAAATGTGTTTGTTTTATCTGCCAATGAAAAAAATGAAAAAAAGAGTCTTGTTTTATTTACCAATAAAAAAAAGCAAAAAAAAAAAAGTCTTGTTTTCAAAAATTATTTGTCTTACCTACCAATGAAAAAGAAGAAAAAAAGGGTTTGTTTTCAAAAATAGTTTGTTTTGTCTGCCCGAACTACGCCAGTTTGATTCTCACAGGGCGTGAGATACGTAGGCAACCCTCATCGGGTCCAACTTCCCTTTTTGCAAAACTAGCCCAAAAAGAATAAAATTTTATGGTAAATAAGTAAGGTGATGCCATTCTTGTCAAAAATAGCCGAATGTCCCTAAAAGGGCGCCGGAAGGCTGTTTTTGCAAGAACAACCACCTTTGGTCATTTTTAAATTTTTGGCCGGTTAGCGAACGCGGCCTTAAAATCTTCTTCCTCGAGGTGCTGAAAGGCCGTATTGGCAAAGCCGGGTATTTTTATGAAAATTTTGAAAAAATAGTGATAACCTTTTTGAGCAAAATGAGTCTTGATTTTCCTCCTGTTAGTTTCCCTTTTGAGCCTGTTGGTTTATATGGTAAAAATTCGGTAGGCTGGGTCGTTGTAATCAAAATATTTTGTTATTTATTTTTCATTTATGTCCCCAGAACTACGCTCGGTCTGATTCATGCGTGGTCATGATACGTAGGCAATCTCCATAAGATTCGACCGTAACCAAGAGAAAGAAAAAGAGTGATAAAAAAAAGAAGAAAAAGAAAAAGAAAAAAAAAGGGAAAAGAAAGAGAGGAAAAACAAGAGAGAAAAAGAAAAAAAGAGAGAAAGAAAATAAGAAACCGTGAGAAGGAAGCAACGGCAAAATAAGAGAGGGAAATGAGAGAATAAAAACAAAAAGAAGAGGAAGGCAAGAATGAAAAAAAAAAAGAGAAAAAGGGAAGTTGCAAACGGAAAATAAGGAAAGCCGGGACGACGCAAGCAACCGATCAAATGCATAATAGAAACGGTTAACTGCTTAGGTGCATTCATTCCCCAAAATGTGCGGTTACCAATCTGTTAAAGCCCTAATTGCTAACAAGGTTGTTGTTGATGCATTGAGTTCAGACAGGTGGCTAGTTGATTGGCATTCTGGCAACTCACTCCTACAACACCCGCTCAAAAAAATAAGTTGATCATGGCCAACCAGGAGCTTGACGCGAGTGTTATCGATCCTTCGAGAGAGGTGGAAGAGTTGGATGTTAATGTGATGAAAAAAGAGATGTATAAACTGAAACAACAGATGGCCGAGATGTATCAAGCATGGGCAAAAAAGGCGCCCGATATCAACCAGAATCCGTTGCTGGCCCATTATGAGACCAATATGATTGAGATAGTGCATAAGGGAGGGGAGCCTAAGAAGCCTTCACAGACCGTCATGATGATTCGGTCCAGTGAGGTCAGGACGGTTGAAAAGTCAAACAAGTGAGAAATCAGTGATCAGGTTGAGAGGGACAAACAGTGAACCATCTGCGGTAGACAAGAAAGGGTCCTCAAGTGAGGTAGCAACGAAACAAGAGAGGGCAAAACTGGTTGTGCCAGGAGTGGCGAACAAGCCTGTCGTGATTGTGGAGGGTGCCCACCCAAATCCCGTCATTGTCAAGCTAGGCACTGGGAAGCGTCCAGTAACAACAATTCCTAGTTCTGTGGTTGATCTTTATAAAGAGTTGATTGAAAGGTTCGAGAAGATGTTCGACGATGTGAACATGGTTGGAGAAGGTTCTAGCAAGGTGGATGTGCAATTTTTCGGGCCAAGTGCAAAGATTAACAATCGGGAAGTTCTCCTCTCCCTACTTGGAGGGAGTTTTGGTAATCGACTTTGATTTTCTTTCTGTTTTTCTGGATTATTCCAGGGTTGCAATTCTGATTCTATGTTCCGTCCGTTTGGATGTGTTAAACCTTGTTATCTTTAATTTCAATGAAATGCAATTTCCCTTCTTCTTCACTCCTGATAGTTTTATTTTTGTTTTTCTTGTCTTTCTTGTACAGTTCTTTCTATGCTGGTTTCAATGACATGACATGCATGAGGAATCTTCGGCCCAGTTTTAAAAGCCAAGCTAATTCTAAAAAGTTGAAATCCCATCCCTTCGGATTGTCGCTGAAGCCGAAATTTATGATGATGAGTGGGTCAGAACCCGCCTGAGCAATTGAGTTTGATCGATGAGAAAAGATTGGCAGCAGGGTGTCATGGTCAGTTGTATCAACAGAGAATGGCAAGAGCATATAATAAGAAGGTGCGTCCACGAAAGTTCGAAGTGGGTCAGCAAGTGTTGAGACGTGTTCTTCCACATCAGGCTGAGGCCAAAGGCAAGTTCGCCCCAAACTGGCAGGGACCGTTCATCGTGACGAGAGTGTTGTCCAATGGTGCTTTGTATTTGATAGACATAGAAGGCAAGTGTGTTGAAATGGCCATCAATTCCGATGCGGTCAAGAGATATTATGTATGATCTTCTTTGTTTTAATTGTATTTGTTTGTACTTGTCATGTTTTAAAGATTGGAATGATGAAGGCATTTTGTTCTGCTATCCAAACACTTTATCCTTTGTTACCCCCTTTGAGCCTTATTCATTTTCGTTCATACCCCTCTTTCAGAATCAGTAGCAAAGATCAGAAACAGAAGCGTGAAAGATAAGTAAAAGGAAAGAGAAAAGTAAAGAATGAAAAGAGAGAGAAGGAAAAAGGAAGGAGAAAAGAAAAAGAAAAAGAAAAAAAAGAAAAAAAGAGAAGAAAAAGAAAGAAAAGAAAAAAAACAAAGAGAAGAAAAAGAAAAGAAAAGGAAAGAAGAAACAACAAAAAGAGAAAAAGAAGAAAGAAAAAAGAGAAAATGGAAGAAAAAGAATGGAAAAATCACAACAACAAAGTAATTTCTATGTCATGAACTACGTTCGACCGGATTCCTTTTAAGGATACGTAGGCAGCCTCACGGTTCGGTCCCATCATAATAAAAATCCAAAAGTCCCCAAGTAAGAAACTGGGGCAGAAGTTGCGGTTGTTGTGAGAAATCTGATTCCGGAAGTTGTAATTTTAAACCCAGCTGAATTGTTTTGAGCCTTTGATACCCTTTCTTTCTAACCCTATCCAAAAGCCTGCATTACGGTCCAAAAAAAGACCTTCTGATCAATCTTCAAGAAATACCAAGTCAATCAAGAAGAGGTGATTCATGTCAGGGACAACACTCTGGTCCAAGCAGAAAAATGATGAAAATGAGAGAGTCTTATTGGTGAAAACCCTCACGGGCACCGTAAGGCGAAAGTGAGTTGAGAGAAAACAGAAATGAGAGAGTCATATTGGTGAAAATCCTCGCGGGCTCCTTAAGACGAATGTGAGTTTTCAAATGAACAAATAAGAGAGGTCTGTGGGTGAAACCGTTCAGGACACCGCACGATGAACAAGGTTAGGGTTTGGTTGAAGAAATCAGGTTATGGAATTCTGGGGCAACAAAGCATGGCAATTGAAAGTTGATTGGTTAGACGGATTGGGCCGATTAGTCCGAAATGCATGTCACGATCAATGGTACCAGTTGTTCCACTCAGATAAGTCTCTTTCCCTTTTCTTTCCTTTTTGTAAGTCGTCCGATTTCGGATTCTCTTTATCCTTAACTCTCAAGGTCATTGCATTTCATTCCCTTTGAGGTTTGTTCTTCAAGATGTTCTAATGTCAGTCGCGTTCAAAACAAAGAAGAAAGGATGTCGAGGCTCACTACTAGTCTCCCAATTGCAAAAGCATAGTGGGGCCAGAACATACCAAAGATGGCATGATGCAAAGTAAGATACAAAGAGTCACTGGAAGTTTCATCGGTGGTTTGATTGGGTAGTTTTATGGGGGATGCAAAGTTTCAGATAAAAGGGGTCACAGAGGCAGAAGCAACAGTCAGGGTATGAAACAGTCAGGTCATCGAAGGTCGTGGGGGTCGAAAGTCAGTCAGAAAGGAAAATGGTTCAGGGCCAGTTCAAGAAGCAAGGCAAGGCAAAACACAGCAGCGGAAACGTCTTCAGCAAGAATGCCATCAACTAACCACCATTTTTAAACTGACAAGATTTTTCTTTGATTGAAACAGGGGCAGAAAGTTTTCGTTGGTTTCGGAGAAACCCTCCTTAAGGAAAAAGCAAGCACCAAAACAGGTTTGACCGTAAATTCTCAGGACCCTCCTAGAAAATGGGACTTAGTTTAAATTTCAAAACAACCATGAATAGCATAATCTAGCATAAATATAAGTTGGTTTCAAAGTTTGCATGCTTATGATAGGACTCAATTATGAGTTTTCAGGACCCTCCTGGACAATGGGACGTAGTTTTAAGGTCTGTTTAGATAGCAAGATATAGTGGAAGTCGTACCTTTAGTAGATATGACTTAGGTTAAAAACTGTTTTTTAACTAGAAGTTTTCAGGACCCCCTGGATAATGTGACGTAGTTCAAGGTCTGCTTAGATAACAAGATATAGTGGAAGTCATACCTTTAAAAGATATAGCTTAGATGTAAAATTGTTGTTTTGTTAAGAGTTGTCAGGAACTACCTGGATAATAGGACCTAGCTTTCAAATTCTTAGTAACATTTGGCAATACGATTCAGTTTAACACTCACATATGTGCCCAGCTACCAAACTGGGGCAGGAAATTTTCCTTGTTTTGTCTATCTTTGTTGAAATCAGGCGCCCACCTGGAGAACAAGGGAATACATTTCAAGTTCAGCAATCAGGCGCCCACCTAGAGAACAAGGGAATACATTTTAAGTTCAGCAATCAGGCGCCCACCTGGAGAACAAGGGAATACATTTTAAGTTCAGCAGTCAGGCGCCCGCCTGGAGAACAAGGGAAGTACAATTCAAATTTTAGCTTTCAAATTTTTAGTAATATTTGGTAACATGATGCGCCCAGCCACCAAACTGGGGCAGAAAATTTTTATTGTTTTGTTGAAGTCAGGCGCCCACCTGGAGAACAAGTGTAACGACCCGACCCGTCGTTACGGGAGTTACCGCCCCGTTTTCCCCGTTTTATGCTTCTATATGTTTCATTATATGTGTTTGGAGAATTTGAAGTAATTCGGATAGAGTTCGGTTGGAAATGAGACAATAAGTCTCTTTATGAGAAGGATTGTTTGGAAAAGTCAACCGAATGTTGACTTATGAGTTAGAAGGCTCGGAATGGATTTCCGATGATTCGACCAGTTTCGGGAGATGATTTGTGACTTAGGAGCGCAATCGGAATTGAATTTGGAGGTCCGGTGTAGAATTAGGCTTGAATTGGCTAAGGTTGGATTTTGGCAAATTCCGGATGGTAGGTGAGATTTTGATCCGAGGGTCGGAATGGA
>NW_017670271.1:1441871-1451748 GCF_001879085.1 Nicotiana attenuata
TTGCCTAACAGATAGGCACAGTGCATGTCAAGGTTGTTACGAGTCGGTATCCCTATCCGATAGGTTTCTACTTTGAGTTTTCTGTTAGGAATCATCTCTTTCCATTGCCTTTCCACTATGTTCCTTTTGCTTGTTTACTTCCTCCTCCTGAGTCTGTTTGGTCATAACAAGTGAGAAATGACTTCAAAATCTGCCACCAAGCTTTCCAATTGAACAAAACGGGATCTGGTGAACACATCAAAGCGTCAAGTCAGGAAAGAACAGTAGGCACACTGAGTTGGCAACAATCAACATGCTTTGGGATCCTTGTGAAATACAAAGGCTTGGTATATGTCAATTCATGAATGATTCAACAAATGAAGGGTTAGGGCGAACAGATCAAAGGTATTTCCTGTGATAAGCTTGATAAAAGGGTGTTAAACCAGGGACGAGCAAGACCTTCCAAGCAGAAGTCAAAGTTATCATGCCAAATGGGGGAGCTGTAGACCTCAAGGACCGGACCAGGGGTTTAAGCCAAGAAAGAACGACATACATCTTGAGTGTGTGGCAATTGACGTGCTTTGGGATTCGTGTGAAATACGAGGTTTTGGTGCATATCAATTCAGGAACAATGCAACAGATGGAGGGTGTTAGGTGAACGAATCAAAGGTATTTTCGGTGAAACACGAAAGGTTTGGTACATATCGATTCATGAACAATGAAACAAGATGGAGGGTGTTTGGTGAACGGATCAGAGATATTCTCTGTGTCAAGGGTAACGGAGGAAGTGGTTAGTCAATAAACAAGCAAGGTCTTCGAGTGGGAATCAGTTATCGTGACATGTGAAGGAGCAACAGACCTCAAGGCCGAGGCCAGTGGTTAAGTCAAGAAAGAACAGCATATACACGGAGTGGGGGCAATGGGCGTGCTTTGGGATTCATGTGAGATACAAAGGCTGGGGAGGTGCCAGTTCATGCAATGCAAATAGAGGATATTGGGTCTGAACGGAGAAAAGGTATTTTATGTGATAAGGACGATAGAGAAAGGGGTTAGTCCATAAACAAGCAAGGTCTTCGAGTGGAAATCAGTCATCATGGGAAGTGAAGGAGCAATCCCCCTCAAAGTTCAAGGCCACAAACCAACCACCACATTTTAAACTGACAAGATTTTTCTTTGATTGAAACAGGGGCAGAAAGTTTTCGTTGGTTTCGGAGAAACCCTCCTTAAGGAAAAAGCAAGCACCAAAACAGGTTTGACCGTAAATTCTCAGGACCCTCCTGGAAAATGGGACTTAGTTTAAATCTCAAAACAATCATAAGTAGCATAATTTAGCATAAAGATACCTCAAGGAATATAAGTGGTTTCAAAGCCGCATGTTTGAAGTAGGATCCAATTAGGAGTTCTCAGGACCCTCCTGGAAAATGAGACTTAGTTTAAATTTCAAAACAATCATGAGTAGCCTAATTTAGCATAAATGTACCCCAAGGAACATAAGTTGGTTTCAAAGTTGCCTGTTTAAGATATGATTCAATTAGGAGTTGTCAGGACCCTCCTGAATAATGGGACACAGTTTTAAGATCTCCTTTAGATAACAAGATACTGTTGTAGGATAGTATAATTCAGCCGTAGAATTGGCACTCTTAAGGTAAGACTTGAATTTTGATTTTCAGGACCCTCCTGGATAATGGGACGTAGTTTTAAGGTCTGCTTAGATAACAAGATACAGATAACAAGGCCTGCTTAGGTTAAAACTATTTTTTTAACTAGAAGTTGTCAGGACCCTCCTGGATAATGGGGAGTAGTTAAGACCTATTAGATAACAGATGTAGTGGGAGTAATACCTTTAGAAGATATAACTTAGGTTCGTAATTGTTAGGAGTTGTCAGGACCTCCCTGGATAGTAGGACTTAGCTCTCAAATTCTTATAATAGTTGGTAGAATAATTCAGTTTAACACTCACATCTGTGCCCAGCCACCAAACTGGGGCAGAAAATTTTCTTTGTTTGTCTATTTTGTTGAAATCAGGCGCCCACCTGGAGAACAAGGAAATACATTTCAAGTTCAGCAATCAGGCGCCCACTCGGAGAACAAGGGAATACATTTCAAGTTTCAGCAATCAGGTGCCCACCTGGAGAACAAGGGAATACATTTCAAGTTCAGCAATCAGGCGCCCACCTAGAGAACAAGGGAAGTACAATTCAAGTTTTAGCTTTCAAATTTTTAGTAATATTTGGTAACATGATGCGCCCAGCCACCAAACTGGGGCAGAAAATTTTCTTTGTTTGTCTATTTTTTTTAAATCAGGCGCCCACCTGGAGAACAAGGGAATACATTCGAGTTAGCAATCAGGAGCCCGCCTGGAGAACAGAGGCATTTATTTCAAGTTTTAGCAATCAGGAGCCCGCCTGGAGAACAGAGGCATATATTTCAAATTTCAGCGGTCAAAGCATCACTTGGAGAATGGTAAAACATCTCATATCACAATTCAGGGCAACAACAAAAGAATTCCATCAGGAGAATACAAGTTCACAAGGCAACAAGAACTACAAGAGCCAGTTTGAAGACATAGTTAGGACTTTTTGTAATTCATAGATCATAGCTTAGTCTAGCTTCTTTTTATTTCGACACGGTGTAATAAGGGGGTTCAGTAAGCAGTAGCAACAGCAGCAGCAACAGTGAAACCACAGCTTCATGGTAGTCCCAGCTACCAGACCTTCCCGAACTACACTGACCTGATTCCTTTTTAGCCAAGGATATGTAGGCAGCCTCAGAAGTAGGGTGCGGTCAACTCTTTCAAAATGCTTTACACGGAGTATTCAAACGGGCAAAAATTACTCGTATCCGCTCACTTATCTTTGCACGAAAACTCTTCGTGTTTCCAAGCAAAGAGGGGCAGCTGTGAGCACGTGATTTTTGCCCTATATGAATTACTCCCATAAATTCAAGAAAAATAATTTTTTTTCATTTTTTACAATTTTATAGGATTTTGTGATAATTTGTGTGCATGTTTATTTTATTTAAATCATGAAAAGTACAAAAAAATATCTTGCATTGCGTTTAGGGTTTATTTTTTACATTTCAGGTTAAATAGTAAATTAGTTATTTTATAAAAATGGAAAAATCACAAAAATTGGCTTACTTTTGCATTTTTAGCCTTTTAGCTTTAAATTAGTAATTTCCTCTTTCAACTTAGGAGTAATTAATTTTTGTTAATATTATAGTAGATAATTAGCCTAATTTTAAAGATTAGATCAATTTAGGAGTCAATTTGCGATTTCAATTAATTATAGAAAAGAAAAAAAGAGAGGAATAATTGAACAAAAGAAAAGGGAAAGGAAATTTGTTCTTAAAAACCTATTTGGGCCAAGACCAACAAAAAGAATCCCAAGCCCAAAACAAATTCCCCAAACTCGCCCGTCTGCCCCCTACACCTGACCCATTCCCAAACATACACACGCGAATACACATTCACAGACCCTAATTTCCCAAGATTCAGTGATGCCTCACTATTCACTCGCCTCTCTCACACAAATCAGACCTTGAATCACCCAAATCCATGGCGAGTGAATCCAAACCCACAACCACGCGTTCCTCCTTCTCTCATCTTGCCATTTCTAACGGTTTCTGACACCAAAGATTCTCCCTCCTCTCACTCGCCCGATTTTGAACCATCTCACGCGATTGGAAGGTTCTGGAGAACGTTCGTTGGATGAATGTGAGGCGTTCGATCGATTTCACTCAATCCCAGCCCCACATTCATCAGAGGTTCGTTTTCAAAAAGGGCCAATTCCGATTTTGTGAAGGAGGATTTTTTTCTGTTTTGGGAGAAAGGTGAGGATTAAAAAGAAAGTGATTCTTCTTCTTCTTGGTTTCCAATCTGGTTTTAGTTTTTTTCAGAACAAGAGAAAGATATGTATCCAAAAATGTTCACTGTTCTTTGAATTTGTTTTGATTTTCGATTACTGTTCAGAAAAGGAAAAATCAAAAAAAAAACATATTTCGTATCTTCTTTCTGGGCTGGAGTTCGTTTGAAGATGGAGCTCGATTGAAAGTTGCTGAGTTCGTTGCCGTCCGAGCTTCTGATTTCTACTTGTTTCTATTACTGATTGTGCTGATATTAGCTACCGTCTTCCACTTGTATTCAACGTTCGAGAAAAGTTAATCGAAAGCTCAATTTCTGGTTCATTTGCTGATTCTTTCTCTTATCTTGTTTGTGGTGTGATTAAAATATGGTAAGAACCTTAGGTTTGTTAGTTTGGCGAGTTGTTTGCGGTTTGGGTGCAAGGGTTGATTGGTGACTGATTTGAGTACACTATCTGGTATATTTGACCTTGTTTCAACATTTTGAGGTTGTGTTTGATTTTGCTCTTAGTCTTATATGATTCAATTTGAATTCGGCAAATAGCATGTTTAGTTGGTGAGTAAGAATGGCTAAGTCGCAATTTTGTTTTGAATTAAGCTGTTGGCAATACGTTCACTGACGCTTTGGTTCATTGTCTAAATATGCTTGTCTCTTTTGGTTTGGATCGACTTGTCTCCACCTTATTAAGTCCTTGATATGTTCGTCTTCGCTAGTATCTGCTTGACATTTGCATCGAGTTGCTTCCTTGTCCCCATGTGGAAGTGCACTCTGATCTTCATGCTGTAAAAATTATGCATCTACTGTATTCATGAAGCAGTTTCTTTGAGCATTTTGTCTGTTTTCTTGAGGTTGTACTTGAGATATGTTACTTAAATCCTAAAACCAAGTCTTGGTAATTCTTCTTGTGTTCTTAAGGTAGCAATAGTGTCTGGCTGACTGTATATGTTCAGATTGCTTTATTTTCCTTGCTCTTGTTCGAAAATTTGTCTGCCATGATCTCTGCTACAAGAAATCTGCTCTTTCGAGCTGTTGAAGAAGCCGGTTAGAGCAGCAATTTGAATCGACAACAGGCAGTGTTTGGACTGTTGGCCTTGGTGAAAGTCTGCGGGAACCACACTAGTGGATCTTGAGGGGTGCCTAACACCTTCCCCTCGAGATAATTTCAAACCCTTACCCAAAACTCTGGTCTGCATCTTTAATTCTTCTAAAAGTGTCCTAATGCACTATAATCATTAGGTGGCGACTCTCCAAACTCTCAAAAAACCCAATTCCCAAAGTGGGAAAAGAGTTGTCTTCCAAAATGTCGTGAACCCGATTCCGCGAGGAAAAAAAAGGGGGCGTCGACAGCATGGCGACTCTGCTGGGGACTTCTTTAGGCTTTTACCATTGCATGCTATATGTGACTTTATTGCTTTTGTTTAATGTCTTTATTTGAAACTAACTTGTTTCTTTTGTTTCTTTTTCTTTAATTACTTTCATTTATTGCTTTTCCATCAATACTGTTGTAATTTCTGAGCAATCATTGTAAACTTTATTGTATGAACGTGAAAATACATGTCAATTTGTTTCATCCTTGTAAGTGCTTTGTCCAAAGTCCATCGGGTTTCCTTGAAACCCAAACGGACACCTCCACGTTCTGTGCATTTATTTGGAGAACTTAAGTGCTTTGCTATGCTAATTATTGATTTAAATAGTCGAGTCTGGTGGGGGTAAGGGCCTAACACTCTGTTTTGCAGAAAATGAGGCACGAGGTCCCCAGATTTGGCATGGTAACCAACATTCATCCAAGGCTACTGAATTGGTGGAACGACCTCCATTCTAGTGATCAAACACTCGTCCGCAAGTACCTAGGGAATCTGCCTTCTCTCCTAGAGATTCAACCTAACAACAGAATCATAGAGGCTGCAACATTGTTCTGGGATAGTGACAAATGCGGACGGACATCTGGCCCGAGCCTACTTACTGCTAGGACTACGCGAGTTGGTGGAGCTGTTCGAGGGAGACAAGACTGCCAAATCTGGGGAAGGTCCTTCTGGGACCAAGTAGTTAGGAGTCCTTTATTTTTCTTTAATGATGTAATAAAGCCAATGGCCACTAGTGACATTTACTTTCTATTATTTAGAGTCGTTTTGGATTCGTCTTATTTTTATCAATAAAATGAGGCATTTAGCATTATAAGTTCTCCAAAACTATTTGTCGCTAGGCCTACCTCGGGCACAACGAGGCACCAAAATTAGGGCGCGATTTATATTCTCACCCAATGTGTTTAAATACTGCAATACCTTTTCCTCAGAACCCGCACTAACTTGTTACCTTTTTTTTCTTTTATTTTTATCCCCCCCCAAAGGTTAGTTCGTGCATTCTGGCACCATCAGCATACTCCACAAGATCCAAGGGCCCTCCACCTCCTCCTCCTCCGAGTCCTGTCCGGAACAAAAACAAAGGCAAAATGGGAGATACAAGCGCCAGAAAGGAGATTGAGATTCCTCAGGGTACCCCAGTTGCTAAGGAAACTACTGCACAACTGGAACAAAAGCTGTTGAAATTTCGAGAAGAACTGGATCAGGTTCGGAATTTGGCAAACCTGTCATTTTCCCTCACCGCCCCTGATGTCAACACCCAAAATCCCGCACCTCAAAAAAACACCCCGCAACCACAGATACAACCCACTCATACCAGTAACACATGCCACACTCTAAATAACACCCCACTACTCATTCCCGAGCCACTAAACACCACAAATGACCATCTCCACAACACTCCTATTTACGTGGATACTGTACCCCACTACGCCCAACCCATCTCAAATGCACCTGAGTCTGATGACAAGGACTCCCTCATCAGGAACTTAGCAGCAGAGCTCAAGAAATTAACCAGCCGAGTTTAGGGCGTAGAAGGTAACAAAGGCATTGAAGGATTGAATTACGAGGACTTGTGCATTCAACCAGATGTTAAACTTCCGGAGGGGTACAAACCTCCCAAGTTCGAAATGTTTGATGGAACAGGAGATCCCANGTCCCCAGATTTGGCATGGTAACCAACATTCATCCAAGGCTACTGAATTGGTGGAACGACCTCCATTCTAGTGATCAAACACTCGTCCGCAAGTACCTAGGGAATCTGCCTTCTTTCCTAGAGATTCAACCTAACAACAGAATCATAGAGGCTGCAACATTGTTCTGGGATAGTGACAAATCTGTGTTCTGCTTTGGTGATCTAGAGATGACTCCTTTACTTGAAGAGATAGGGGGTCTAGCTGGAATTCCTTGGGAGACTTCAGGTCAGCTTATGCCAGAAAATCGCAAAGGAAGGGGTTTCCTTAAAATGATGGGGTTGAAGAAAAACCCAGACTTAACCTGTTTGAAAGACTCCTACATCCCGTTTGACTATCTATACGAAAGGTACGGCCATAGCAAGTCATACCATCTATTCAGACGAATTTGCTATCACCTCATTGGGGCATGTCCATAGAAGGGTCTTTGTTTTCATGTTTTGCTTTTTGGGGATGATCGTGTTCCCTATAAAGAAGGCTAGGATCCATACCAGACTAGCCATGGTAACCAAAACTTTGATGAAAGGAATTGGTAGGCAAACTTTCAGCATAGTGCCCATGATCGTCGCCGAGATATACCGCGCCTTGAACAAGTGTCAACAACAAGGCAGTCATTTTGAGGGTTGCAACGTATTGCTTCAGCTTTGGCTCATGGAGTACCTCCAGAAAGGAGAATACCGACAGGAGATCCTACGCAGAGATTGGGATGATCATATCGCCTTCCACCAACCGAATTATATGCCAAAGATGTTCGCTCAGCCAGAGGACCCCAGAGGGTGGGTAGAACTGTTCGAAAATCTGAAAGAAGACCAGGTGCAATGGATGTTTGAGTGGTTCCCTACGGATGAATTCATTGTCCGATCCTGAGATGCACCATTTCTCATACCGATTGGTTTGAGAGGGACTTATCCTTACGTTCCTCTTCGAGCTATGAGGCAAGCTGGAAGAAGACAAATCATACCAAGGGTTGATAAAACAAGTCACCTCAGGGCTGATTTCAGGGACGATGATAGCCTTCACAGGTGCCAAGCTCAGCATTTGTGGCATTGCAAAATCGTTTTGGGGAAGGAATCCATCGAGCCAGACAGGTACCACGCCGGTTGCATGCCGCATTATTCAGGTTGGTTAGAAGACGATGGCATGGGTCAGCCGAGATTCGTTCGAGGTCACAGAATTGTTGACGAGCATGCTGAAGCACAGGTTAAGTATAATCAACTGCGCAAGAGAATTCGAGAGTGTGAAAGTGAGCATCGGGAAATACAAGAAGCCCATCAGAAATTGATCGATGAGTGGAAAGAAATGGCTGTCAGTGCCAACAACCGACTAGGATATTTGGAGCGGGGTCTAGTAGAGCTGGAAGGAAAGTTCATTAAGAGAATCGAAGACTGCCAAAACGCTGAAGGAAATGCGGGCGGACATCTGGCCCGAGCCTACTTACTGCTAGGACTACGCGAGTTGGTGGAGCTGTTCGAGGGAGACAAGACTGCCAAATCTAGGGAAGGTCCTTCTGGGACCAAGTAGTTAGGAGTCCTTTATTTTGCTTTAATGATGTAATAAGGCCAATGGCCACTAGTGACATTTACTTTCTATTATTTAGAGTCGTTTTGGATTCGTCTTATTTTTATCAATAAAATGAGGCATATAGCATTATAAGTTCTCCAAAACTATTTGTCGCTAGGCCTACCTCGGGCACAACGAGGCACCAAAATTAGGGCGCGATTTATATTCTCACCCAATGTGTTTAAATACTGCAATACTTTTTCCTCAGAACCCGCACTAACTTGTTACCTTTTTGTTTTTTTTTCTTTTATTTTTATTTCCCCCCCCCCCCCAAGGTTAGTTCGTGCATTCTGGCACCATCAGCATACTCCACAAGATCCAAGAGCCCTCCACCTCCTCCTCCTCCGAGTCCTGTCCGGACAAAAATAAAGGCAAAATGGGAGATACAAGCGCCAGAAAAGAGATTGAGATTCCTCAGGGTACCCCGGTTGCTAAGGAAACTACTGCACAACTGGAACAAAAGCCATTGAAATTTCGAGAAGAACTGGATCAGGTTCGGAATTTGGCAAACCTGTCATTTTCCCTCACCGCTCCTGATGTCAACAGCCAAAATCCCGCACCTCCACAAAACACCCCGCAACCACAGATACAACCCACTCATACCTGTAACACATGCCACACTCCAAATAACACCCCACTACTCATTCCCGAGCCACTGAACACCACACACGACCATCTCCACAACACTCCTATTTACGTGGATATTGTACCCCACTACGCCCAACCCATCTCAAATGCACCTGAGTCTGATGACAAGGACTCCCTCATCAGGAACTTAGCGGCAGAGCTCAAGAAATTAACCAGCCGAGTTCAGGGCGTAGAAGGTAACAAAGGCATTGAAGGATTGAATTACGAGGACTTGTGCATTCAACCAGATGTTGAACTTCCGGAGGGGTACAAACCTCCCAAGTTCGAAATGTTTGATGGAACAGGAGATCCCAGAGTCCACCTGAGGACCTATTGCGATAAGCTAGTGGGGGTCGGAAGAGATGAGAAGATCCGTATGAAGCTCTTCATGAGGAGCTTAAAGGGAGATGCACTATCCTGGTACATCAGTCAAGACCCCAAGAAATGGACGAGTTGGGTAGGTATGGCATCGGACTTCATGGATAGATTCCGGTTTAATACAGAGAACGCACCAGATGTATTCTACATACAGAATTTAAAGAAGAAACCCACCGAAACATTCCGCGAGTATGCTACTCGTTGGAGGTCAGAAGCTACAAAGGTCAGGCCGGCCCTAGAAGAAGAGCAAATGAATAGATTCTTCGTCCGGGCTCAGGATCCCCAATATTACGAGAGGTTGATGTTGATCGAGGGTCAAAAGTTCTCTGATATCATCAAACTCGGAGAAAGAATCGAAGAGGGCATCAAGAATGGTATGGTTACAAATCTTGAAGCATTGCAAGCCACCAATAAGGCTT
>NW_017670271.1:1459394-1465552 GCF_001879085.1 Nicotiana attenuata
ATTCTTTTGCACAAACAATACGGCTGAGTATGAAGCCTGCATCATGGGCATGAATATGGTAATTGACCAAGATGTTGAAGATTTATTAATCATGGGGGATTCTGACTTGATTATCCGGTAAGCCCAGGGAGAGTGGGAGACTCGAGATGTTAAGCTCATTCCTTATTGACAGCATGTGGAAGATCTTGCCAAGCGCTTCAAGTCGATAGAATTCAGGTATATCCCTCGGTGTTATAATGAACTAGCCGATGCACTCGCCACTCTAGCTTCAATGCTGCCTTACCCGGGCAATGCCCATATTGACCCTCTAGAGATTCAAATCAAAGAAAAGCACGGGTATTGTAATGCGGTTGAGGTGGAACCTAGCAGTCAACCCTGGTATCATGATATCAAGAGATTTCTAAAAACACAGGAATACCCTGAGCAGGCCACCGGAGATCAGAAAAGAACCATTAGACGACATGCGAGCGGTTTCTTCTTAAGCGGTGATGTTTTGTATAAAAGGACCCCGGACCTCAACCTGCTAAGATATGTTGACGCCGAGGAAGCTGGAAGAGTTATGCATGAAGTGCACGCAGGAGTATGTGGACCTCATATGAATGGTTATGTGCTGGCGAAGAAAATTTTGCGAGCCGGTTATTACTGGATAACTATGGAGAAGGATTGTTTCAGCTTTGTTCGAAAGTGCCATCAATGTCAGGTGCACGGTGATTTGATTCACGCACCTCCGACAAAACTCCATCCGATATCAGCACCTTGGCCGTTTGTTGCTTGGGGCATGGATGTCATTGGGCCGATCGAGCCGAAAGCTTCCAATGGGCATAGATTCATACTGGTGGCAATTGACTATTTCACAAAATGGGTTGAAGCCATCACTCTCAAGTTGGTCACCAAGAATGCTGTAGTAGACTTCGTGCACTCCAATCTCATTTGCCGCTTTGGCATTCCTGCAACTATCATTACCGACAATGCTGCTAACTTGAACAGTCGTCTGATGGGTGAGGTATGTGAACAATTCAAGATAACGCATAGAAACTGAACTCCCTATCGGCCAAAAGCCAATGGTGCTGTCGAAGCAGCGAATAAGAACATCAAGAAGATTTTGAGAAAGATGATTCAAAGCTCCCGGCAATGGCATGAAAAGCTACCCTTCGCATTACTTGGATATCGTACCACAATACGTACATCAATTGGAGCGACACCGTACTTGTTGGTTTACGGTACTGAAGCAGTCATACCTGCAGAAGTGGAAATTCCTTCACTCCGGATAATTGTTGAGGCGGAGATTGAGGACAGTGAATGGGTTAAAACCCGACTAGAGCAATTGTCATTAATTGATGAAAAACGGATGGCCGCAGTTTGTCACGGGCAGTTGTACCAACAAAGAATGGCCCGCGCCTACAACACGAAAGTGCGTCCCAAGAATTTTGAAGTGGGACAGCTGGTACTCAGACGCATTCTCCCTCATCACCAGGAAGCAAAGGGAAAGTTCGCCCCTAATTGGAAAGGCCCGTACATAATTCGAAAGATATTGCCAAGGGGAGCACTGTACCTGGGAGACATCGAAGGGAATGATCCTGAGACAGCAGTCAATGCTGATGCAGTAAAAAGGTACTACGTCTAGACCTCCTGTGGCGATGACTTTTGCGTAATTGAGATGACGAAGGCTTTCATTCCCGCTATCCAAACACTATCAATCCTTCACAAACCCTTAGAGTCGGTTAACCTTTCTTTGGTCACCCTTTTTGGAACTCAGAAAGACCAGCGAAAAAATAATTAAAAAAAAAACAAAACAAAAAGAAAACAAAAACAAAAATTATTGGCCTGAACTACGTTTGACTTGATCCCGAAAGGGTACGTAGGCAGCCTCTCTCTGGGGTTCAGTCACACCATAACAAAAATACCGATTTCCCCGAAAAATGAAACTGGGGCAGATGATATAATGGCTCGGCCATGAATCTGCCGAAATGGTTCCAAAGTTGTAGTTCCGCCCAAAATCCTTTTTACTCCAAAACCTTGTCCAAGTCCTTCTGATTAATTGACAAAGGCATGGAAATGGCAAACGTCATTGTTGGAATCTGATACAATTCAAATTGAGAGAAATAAAATGAGAGAGTCTTATCGGTGAAAACCTTCGGGCACCATAAGACGATGGTAAGTAGAGAAACTGAAAATGAGAGAGTCCGTTTAGTGAAAACTCGCAAAGAGCACTATCGGGCGACGGTGAGAAGAGAAATGAGAGAGGTCAATTGGCGAAAACCCGAAAAGGGCGTTGTTGGCCGAAAAGAAGGCATCTCACCACTAAAAGAGTCCTGGCAAGGTTCCCTGGTTTTGAAATACTGATTAATGGGTTCACGAGAAGCCGGGAAGTTTGTGTGGGTCGGGCATCCAGTCCAAGAAGCATGTCATGTTCATTTGAAGCCAGCATGCACACCCCAGATAATTCCTTCTTTTCCCCGAAAGGGATGCTTCTCTTTAAACTCATGTGATTGCCTTTCTGCATACTTCTCTTTGAATCCCTTTCGGTTTAACTCTAATTCCATAACTAGTACAAAGAAAAGGTGGCAAGACCGTTTCACAGGGTTCCGCCTGGTCAGAGTCGAAGAAATACCCAGCCTCAGTGAGTGCGTCAGGCCAATCTCGACTGACCATAGTGATTGATACTTCCGAAGCAAAAACATTAGAAAAGACAGAAAATCAAAGGCAAACGCAGAATAAAGTGAAAAGGTCAGAGCCCACACGGGCGAGTCGTAATGAAATCCTGAAGGCTGAGCCCGGTCGGTTTGAAAAGAGATTCACCCTCAAGGCAAACAAGCAGCAAAGTTCTCAACGAAAATGGGGCCGGGATCAAGCAATTGAGATGATCAAGGCCACAAAACCAACCACCGTTTCAAACTAACAAATTGTTCTTTGTTGAAAATAGGTTTAATTCAAAGCAATCGTGCAAGAAGCAGGTGCGGTCCAAAAAAAAAAAGAAATGCGCAAACGCTGAAACAGCTTTGCAGCAGGAAAATGACCAAAAAGGAAGTTTCCCCTTCCAAGTTCTTTCATGTGTTTTGCTTAATAAAAGGAAAACATAAAAGAGGAAAACAAAAGAAGAAGAAAGAAGAAAAGAAATAAAATTGAAAATCCCAAAAGAAAAACAAATCATGGTAGCATAGGATCCCATTCCTTAAATATCCCGGCCAAAAAACCGAGGATCTCCCGGCCAAAAAACCGTGGAGCTTTTTCATTCCAAATCCCGGCCAAAAAACCGAGGATCTCCCGGCCAAAAAACCGTGGAGCTTTTTCATTCCAAATCCTGGCCAAAAAACTGAGGATCTCCCGGCCAAAAAATCGTGGAGCTTTTTCATTCCAAATCCCGGCCAAAAAACCGAGGATCTCCCGGCCAAAAAATCGCGGAGCTTTTTCTTTCCAAATCCCGGCCAAAAACCCGAGGATCTCCCAGCCAAAAAACCGTGGAGCTTTTTCTTTCCAAATCCCGGCCAAAAAACCGAGGATCTCCCGGCCAAAAAACCGTGGAGCTTTTTCTTTCCAAATCCGGGCCAAAAACCGAGGATCTCTCTACACATTCCTGATTTGTTTGCTTAGATATGTGTCACCACTAACTCACAAAATTTTCCTTGTGAAAACTGGGGCAGAAAATTTCGTTCGTTTGTTTGTTTTGGTATCCTAAGCAGGTCAATCTCAAGACACAAGGTGTGAGACGACCGATGGAATGAGTCTCAATCCAGAATAAAGAAAAGAAGAAAAGAACAAAAAGAAGTGAACTCAAAGTGCTGAAGTGGAGAAGGACGCGGACTGCTCAAGATATGATTGAAGTCACAAGCTTCGCATGCCCAGACTTGATCCAAAGCTGAAGAAAGAACCAACACCTACAGCTAACGAGCATCAAGATTCAGATCGGAGTCCACATTAAGAACCAACCAAGACTCAAGATCAAGCTTCAGAAGACTCTCAGATAGGAATCTTGTAACTTGTAGCTGATAGGCTTAGTTAGTCTTTTTCATTTTTGATTTTGATGTAATAACGGGACCGCGACCTGGAACCTCGACGGCACCTCGCTCGGCTTTCAACCTCGGTACTCCATCATCTCATTCATTTCTGAACTACACGTGGCCTGATTCCTTTATAGCTAAGGATATGTAGGCAGCTCAGATACCAGGGCTCGGTCACATTCTCCCTCCTCTTAGTTTTTGCTCTCCTTAAATAAGGGTCGGGTCAAAAAACCTGTCTAGTCATTCTTTGTCTGAAAACTCTNGGCCAAAACTGAGGATCTCTCTACACATTCCTGACTTGATTGCTTAGATATGTGGCACAACTAACTCACGAAATTTTCCTAGTGAAAACTGGGGCAGAAAATTTCGTTCGTTTGTTTGTTTAGGTATCTTAAGCAGGTCGACCTCAAGACACAAGGTGTGAGATGACCCATGGAATAAGTCTCAACCCAGAATAAAGAAAGGAAGAAAAGAACAAAAAGAAATGGACTCAAATGTGAAGCAAGCAAGGGTGCGGATTGCTCAAAATCTGATTGAAGTCACAAGCTCCGTTGACCCTGTTTTGACCCGATGCTGCAGAAATAAGTAAACACCTACAACTTGCGAGCATCAAGATTCAGATCGGAGTCCACAGCAAAACTAGCCAAGACTCAAGATCAAGCTTCAGAAGATTTATAGATAGGAATCTTGTAACTCATAGTTGATAGGCATAGCTAGCTTAGCTTTGATTTTCCTTTTGGTGTAATAAGGAGGTCAGCAAGCAGTAGCAGCAGCAACAACAGTGAAATCACAGCTCCTGGTAGTCCCAGCTACCAAACATTCCCGAACTACACTGACCTGATTCCTTTTTAGCCAAGGATATGTAGGCACCTCAGAAGCAGGGTGCGGTCAACTCTTTCAAAATGCTTCACACGGAATATGTGAATGGGCAAAAATCGCTCATTTCCGCTCACTTGTCTTTGCACGAAAACTCTTCGTGTTTCCGGGCAAAGAGAGGCAGCTGTGAGCACGTGATTTTTGCCCTAAGCAAATTATTCCAAAAGCTTCAAATAATTGATTTCTTTATTATTTTACATTTTTTTGTGAATTTTTGCTAAAATTTTGTGTTAATTGGTTGCACTTTATTCATATGAAAATACAAAAAAAAATACGCACATGCATTTAGGGATTTAATTTCACAGTTTTAGTATTAATTAGGTATTAATTAGTTTTAAAACAAATTTTTAAAGAAAATTTCAAAAAATAATAATAATAATAATAGTCTCTTTGCACTTTTAATTGTTAATTGTTACATTTATCTTTAAATAGAGTTTTAAATAATTGTTAGGAGTTAAATAGTTTAATTAGGTTTTGTTTTGGCATTTCATAAAATCAGAATAAATAAATAAACACAAAATACAAAAATAAAACATAAAAGCAATGTCAATAAAATACAAGAAAAGCATTTAAAAGAATAAAGAAAATGGCTGCCAAGAAGTGGGCCAAATCACCCAGCCCAATCAATTAAACCCAAACCCAGAATTAGCCTACCCAGCCCAAGACCCGCGTCACAACCCGGTCCAGCCCCCTTGTAACAAAACGACGTCGTTTAATAGGAATTAATCCTGGCCGTCGAGGATCTTTGATCCTACGGTCAGGAACTAAGGAAATTTAAATATATCAGTGTCGGATACCTACCCCCTACCCCTCAATTATCCCTCATACCACCCCTGTTATTTCCGGCGTAACGCCGCCTAGAACCACCGATCTCCGCCCACCGGAAATCGCCTCACGGCGGTTCCGGTAGTCCAAACAACCCCACCTTCACACCCTAGAACCCCCTTGACCTCCCCATTCCAAATCCCTGAACCTTAGCCCTCAAATCCTAGCCGGTGCCTTCGAATCTTCAATCGAAGAATCAGCCAAAACCCTAGTTTGTCTGATTGCCCTCAAATTAACACCCTAGCCTCGCCTTCACCTCCTCACTCCAAATATCCAAACACCCTACTTCGAATCTGCCTAGAATCCGTCGAATGTTGATTTTTAGCCAAGAACCCTAGCGCCGCCACAAGATCCTTTTGTGGCGGCGCAGCCCCAATCAACCCTAAAACCATACCCTTGAACCCTTATCACCTCCTCTCCATTGATCTATGCTCAATTGCTTCCAAAAGCCCCGATTGG
>NW_017670272.1:0-6699 GCF_001879085.1 Nicotiana attenuata
GAAGGGGGCGTGTGGGTGTGCACCGCGAGGGATTTGAGACTTGGTCCGTCCCGTGAGGCCAGGCCTAAAAGCTATTATTTGTGGTTATGTGTTTACTTGTTGTTGAACTTGTTTGCCTTCATGTTAGAGATCTTGTTTAGGTTTTATTCATGCTCACATTAATTATACTCAGTCATTGAAATTATTGTACATGTTTACCTCCGTCTCTATTATTTGTTAATATGCTGTGATACTTGATGTGGGCTGTGTTCCCTTATTTGTTGATGATGGTGAGGCTAGTGAGGTACATGACTGAGTGAGGCCGAGGGCCTGGTTGTGAGGATATTAATACCATAGCGCGTGAGTTGTCCGCGTAGCACGTGAGTTGACCGTGCGGGTCCAGGTATTGATACCATAGCGCGTGAGTTGTCCGCGTAGCACGTGAGTTGACCGTGCGGATCCAGGTATTGATATGATGGCCTGGTTGTGAGAATATTAATACCATAGCACGTGAGTTGTCCGCGTAGCACGTGAGTTGACCGTGCGGGTCCAGGTATTGATACCATAGCGCGTGAGTTGTCCGCGTAGAACGTGAGTTGACCGTGCGGATCCAGGTATTGATATGGTAGCACGTGAGTTGTCCGTGCTTAGCGCTTGGGCTTTGGGAGCCCCTCCGGAGTCTGTACACACCCCCAGTGAGCGCAGAGTGTTGAGTGTATTGAGTGTTGAGTGCGAGTGCTGAGTGATGGAATGACATTGTTGTGAGGTTGCATTTACTTTGCTGTTGCTGCATTTATCTATTAAATTTCTTTGTGGCATTTACTGTGTTATGGAATTTACCTGTTTATTCCTGTTATTTTTAAAATTGTGAAAAATAAATAATTGGACTGTTTTGCTCAGCTCGTCACTACTACTCAGTTCCTTAGTTATTTATGTTACTACTGAGGTGGTTGTACTCATACTACACCCTGCACTTTATGTACAGATCCAGGTGAATTAGAGCGCGGCGATCGTTGAGTTCAGGCCGGTCTTAATTGGAGACTGCAAGGTAGCCGCCAGCGTCCGCAGGACCTTGTTACTCCTTTTATCATTTCTTCTTTGGACAGTTAGACAGTGTATATATCTCAGTTCATAGTTTTAGACGCTCATGACTTAGTGACACCCCGATGTTTGGGACTCGTTTCCGTATTTTATATTATTTATATTTAGAGTTTGTTTAGTTTATCAGGAATTAAATTATTGGAAATGTTTTATTAAATTCTTATAATCAAATTAGTAGTAATATTTTGGGAATAGGCTTGCCTTGTAACACGATAGGCGCCATCACGACCATGGTTAGATTTTGGGTCGTGACAATGGCGCCGGACACCGTTGTCAGGCAAGCCAGCTAAATTATCAATTAAATCCTCTTTTAATACCTTTGAAAAATCTAAAGGGTTTTCCTTCCATTTTTCATACATAAAACAATCTCTGTCTCGATTCAAATCAAGAAATAACTATTAATACACATCTTTCGAAAAATCATCCCAGAACCCGGTGTCACAAGTGCATGAGCAACTACTGATAAGGAAAATAAAATACAATATCTGTCCGAAGTACAGTGGACAGGAAATAAATAAATAAAGTACTAGAAGGGAACTACACTAGCTGCGGGTCGCCTCGAACAATGCAGCTCACCTAGTCCCCAAATCATCTGTGCTGCTATCAAATGTAAATTATACCTGTGCAACAAAATGCACAGAAGTGTAGTATGAGTACGTAATCAACGTGTACTCAGTGAGTATCCCTCCTAACCTCGAAGGGGTAGAGACGAGATGGTCAACCAGGACACTCACTAGCGGTCCAATAATTATAATACACTAACTGTGTGAGACTTTATATAGCAAGTTCAAATTCACAAGCTGTAAAGCAAGTAAACACCTTTTAACAATTAACAAGGATTTTTCAAGAATTTACTTTTTATTATCTTATCAATCTATATCAGGCCACAAAGGGCAAATTCCACGTTTAAAATTCTCAAGCGACAAATAACATGCGCAAATCACACACGAGGCGACGGCCCGATCCAACAGAAATGTAAACTGTGCACTGCCGAGGGTCGAACGGCACGAACCATAGATGCATCTATTTAATCTGCCGAGGCGTTCGGCCCGTTCCATAAATAAACACATACCTGATAATAGGTGAATTTGACTATAATCACACCTTAAATAATCACCTTCTTGTGTAGTTTTAATGCTAAAAGTGATAACAAAATGCTCTTATTAGTGCTTTTCATGATTTGCAGGTGATATATGTATAAGGAAGGCTAAGGAGCAGTTTTGGAGTCAAAATTGAAGAAAAGAGGCCAAATGTGTAAATTCTCAATGAAGCTACGCCCTGCCAGCCCTTAGGATTCAGTAAAATGGTTTGGCCGCGGTTCTACCGCGACCGCGGCAGAACCGCGGTGGAAGGCAGCTTCAGAACTTTAGAGATTCAGAGAGGGTGATTGGCCGCGGTTCTACCGCGACCGCGGCAGAACCGCGGCAGGCGCAGAAAAGTTCAGGGGTCAAAGTGTCAAATACGGGATTTTTAGACCTAAACCCTATTTAAAACATTAGACTTCGCCCAAGAGAGGATGTATTGATTTTTAGGGTTTCTTAGCAAGGAAAACCATTGTGAGAGAATACTCCAAACATCTTTCTTCTTTACTTTTGATTTTTATGATGAATTCTATCTTAGTTTATTTTCCCATAGCTATGAGTAGCTAAATTCCTTGTCTAAGGTTTTGATGGAACCTATTGGGTGATGAACTTCTTGTTTATGTGAATACAAATTGCTAGTTTAATCTCTATTTGTTCAACTTCGTATTTGTTGTAGTTAATTGACAGGATCCTCAATTAGCTGTGCCTATTTAGTGTGCATAACTTGGAAAAGGGTGCATATTTAGGGTATTTTTGAACAACACCACTCCTAGATTATTAGAGGAATCTATAATTGCGGGTTTAAAGGTGGGATTAGGGATAACGAAGCCTTGGGTGTAATCTAAAGTGAATCGTGCTAAATAAAGTAAGCTAGTATATCTCGGGAGAGTGCAATAGTAAATTACTGTGATTACTCGGGAAATATTTACGGTAAGATTAGCGTTCATGATTGATAGAGATGTGTTGGTAAATTTGTATGAGCATAAACAGAAGGGATTCCATCAATAGGGGAAATCATTGCCTTAGCTTTTTATCATAATTGTTTACAACCTTATTAGTTTAGTTTACAGCTATTTAGTTACTTGCAAGCGTAGTTGTTAAAGAACATTCAACTGAGATTTGAATATTTGGGAAGCTGGTTCTGAAGAATTAGTGGGTCTGAAGATAGTGGTTGATAGGTTAACTCTCTGTGGATTCGACCCTGGGCGTAATACTCGGGTTATATTTGCAATGTCCGCAGAGTCCTTTTTATAAGGCATAGTTGGGCGTGATCAGCGGTACGAATCAAGAAAAATAACTTATCTCGCCACATTGTTGTGATGGTTGATAAATTCCCTTGAGAGGAATATCAGTTTCATTTGAGAAAATGGAGGAACACAACGTGCCAGAATATGAACACGGTAAAAAGAGTGCTCGGATAAAGTTTAATCAGAAAATGCACAGAAACAATGTCTTTGACACAATCGATGAGATCGTTGTCCGCAAACTAGCTTCAGAAAGCTGTTTATTGCAGAGACGGGATCGTTTAAGTGGACAACAGCTTCTGAAGGAATTGAAGTCAGACATAGACCACTCAATGCTAAGATATGGAGTGATTGTCANATTCCGACCCCGATATCAAAAAGTCCACTTCCGGTCAAACTTCTCAAAAACCTCCAAATTCCTATCTTTAGCCAAATGGCTCCAAAATGACCTACGGACCTCCGAATTCACTTCCGATCGCGCCCCTAACTCCAGAATCACCATACGGAGCTGTTCACAGTCTCGGAATCCCAAACGGACATCGATAACACTGAAATGCACTTCAAGCCAAACTTATGAAATTCCTTCTAAAATGCTAACTTCCACAATAGGCGCCAAAATGCTCCCGGGTTATCCAAAACCCGAACCGGGCATACGCCCAAGTCCGAAATCATCATACGAACCTGCTGGAACCTTCGGATCCTGATTCCAAGGTCGGTTACTCAAAATTCCAATCCTAGTTCATTCTTTCAACTTTAAGCTTCTGAAGTAAGAATTCTCTTTCCGAATCAACTCACTTCCCGGAACTTAATTCCGACCACGCGTACAAGTCATAATACCTGAAATGGAGCTGCTCATGGCCTCAGACTGCTGAATGGCGCGCTAGGGCTCAAAACGACCGATCGGGTCGTTACATTCTCTCCCACTTAAACATATGTTCGTCCTCGAACGTGCTGAGAACTACACTGAAGTAGTCTGAAATCACTGTTTAACTTCTCATGCACCTTCCCGTGCTACCACAACTCAGTTGAGCACATCAGCTCGATCAATTTTGAAGATATTCCCTTTTTACTCAAGCAAATAAGCCTTAGAGCCCAATTCCAACATCCGGAATTCTATGCCCGACCTGTTTCCAACATAAGATCACCATATCAATCACTACACGCAGTACCCAAACATGGATGCATAACTTTGCTGAATTCACACCTAGCATCACTTTACTCACCGACCACAATAACATTTTCTGATCAACTTAGTCAAAATTCTACGAATCTGATGCTCCCATTGCACCCCATGACATACACAGGTCTTACTCTAACTCTTACAATGCCGCCACAACGGAAGAGATGTGCAGAAATTCATAATCAACTGCCGAGTCAACCAATCATTGAGTCTATACTTCTGACAAGAAACATTACCTCATTCCGAACCAAATAATGATCTTTGCTCCTTAATATATTTCACGTAATCAGATTGCACTGATCCTAAATCCAACAATCTCGTCTCACCCAGTACGAACTGCTCATGCAACAAGCCACCCCGACATGACCAAAAGTCTCATATGATGCCACAATATGCCAATAGGCTACCAATTAGAATGCGATACAAAAAGGAAAATGAATTCTGAAAAGGAATTTCAATTACCCCGCTCGCGAATCATACATGCGACGCGGGCACACAGCTAACATGAGCTTTCTTCAGAGAAATAGGAAACAGAACTCATTAAACAGATATGGGGAACTGTACTGAACATTATGCTGTTGCGGTGTGCAACCCGATCCAAACAATATAACCATGGCGGCGTGCCACCCGATCCAAATATCATACCCATGGCAGCGTGCCAACCGATCCACACGTAGAACTCACATAAGGAAATAAACATCGAGCTAAATTGCTCATTACCACAAGATATCGAATTTGGTCACAAGCACGCTAAGTGCATAATACCATCCCTGAGGGGACATATAGCGCTATAAGCTACAAAACTCAAGCACAACTGAGGTGCGATAAACAATCTGAATCTCAAGAGCCATTTTTGCTCATAATACGTCATTTCCACGCGGATCCTCAACACATAAAAAAAATTTCTCAAGCCGTCTCACAACTCACACGGTGCAACGTATCACTACATGAAATATCTGACAATCGAAAAAAAAACACCCTGATACTCCATAAGGAGCGCATTACTGAAATGAACACAACTGCCTGACATAGAGCCCATATTCACATTTAAATCCATCCACCGACCTCAAGTCGATCCTGATCATATCAAACTAAGCCAATAACCTTTCAAAGGTCCATACTAATTTCCCTCTTCTCATATCACACATGAACAACCGTCATAACCGGAGTACTTATCCACAGTCCACAACCCAGTAACTGGGTGCCCTCCAGGCATATATTCTCAATTTAACGACATTATCGCAAACCTTCATACTTGGTTTAAATCTTTAATCATCAAAAACTCCTTTCCTGCTCATTCGAGCTCGCGACATCCTTGTCAACATCGAGCTGTAACTTTGGTCTTCACTTCAAATTCCATACTACTCGCTGCACCCCATGTCAATATACGATAGAACATGCTTTTCGTTGTAACTCCGGAACCACTAATAGGTTAACACTTCATGATACGAAAACTTTTCACTTAACTCACTTCAGGAGATCCATAGTATCACATAGGTGAATTGTCAAAACTGTAGAATATGCAAATCTCTAAGTAGTGGTCTAAGCCACCATAGCCCTTCCGGAATATGTTTCCACATAACAAGCCATAATAGTAGAATGCCTCTGAATAACATCAATTACGGTGGCTGACAAGCCTGATATGTACCGTCATAATTACTTGCATAACTTGATCACGCTGAAGGAAACTGATCACTAGCACCAACATGCAAATTTCAACTATGGCCAATCAATCTACCCTTATCCAATTCATCCTGGATTGCCTTAGAGATAATACTAACTCCATCTAACACATAACATACTCCATTTGCACTCATCTCGAGTGGCCTTGAATCACGAGACCATGCTGTCTCAAATCCCATGAACCATTTCGTACCTCCAAATTGCCACATCGCAAGTCAAAACATTATAGAACATTCTGTGCCTCTTCTCATAGACTGCCACCAAGCTTGGTTCTTAACCGTACCTATAGGTTCAAAACCATTAGGCACCACACTTGACCTCTTTGAATCCACTAGGGCCGTTGCTAAGAGCCACCCGCTCTGACTTGGCCCCGAATATAATCAACTCCATGAGTCTTCCATCACATGAATACCCCCTTGGCGAAGAACCC